>NC_141728.1:0-120156 GCF_971803275.1 Cyanistes caeruleus
GGATCCATTGTAGCGGGCTAGGACTTGTCCGAATGCAAGGACAGACAGAGAATTGTGGCCGTAGGATTCTCGGGCATCCGTATTTGCGCTTCTCGGGATAAGTCATCGTGTCAGCATCTTCTTTCTTCAGGGTTGTCTCAGCCTTATCAGCTCGCCATCAATCTCACCTGGGCCATCTTGTTCCGCATTCTCTCGGTCCTTGCGGCCATTCTTCTGGCCCGGAGTTTTGTCTCCCTGTTGTGTTCCCTTGTCTGTTGTCTTGTGTGTCACGGGTGTCTGGGTGTATTTGGGTCGGAGCTGCTCTGCCCTGCTGCAGAGGCTGGCTGGCCTATGGTCAGCTGCCTTGGGAGAGGCTTCAGATTAAACCAACTGCTGAATGATTTAATTAGTCTGGTACCTACGGCTTCTGATCATTTGCTTTGTACAAATGCATTTCAACAGTTTGCTGTGCTGTAAGCATTTCATAGCTGCTACTCTTGAGAACCTTGTTTTAGATATTAGTTAAAAGGCATCTTTCCAGTTTAAAGCCTAGGCTCTGTCCAAGCCTTGACTTTACCTGGATAGAGAATTTACCAATAAACCCAGAAGTTTTCTGCATCGAAACAATATTCAGGTCAATCTGACTTGGCAATTAGTGAATTAATATAGCAGCTGGATTTTACAGTGGGCTTGGAAAATTGTTATCCGGACATGGTTTTCCAATCTTCCATTGATTTATCAGCTGTGGCAAACTCTGGGATGGGAGTATATATTTAGAATATTCAGTAATTCATATTACAGATAATTTAGATAAGTGTAGTATCGCATAATATCAATTATGCATCTTTTTAATAAGTTTTTTATTTCTGTAAAAATGTTATTTCCTATATGTATACATATGCATGTGTTTTACTTTGATGGTTTTTCATTGTCAGAACAAGACAGCAGATATTTTACCTTTGTTTACAAGAGAGGGGGAGGAAACAGAGGTTGCAGTTCAGAAGCATGGAAACATGATGTACGTATTTTAGATTTTGGAAAAAATGCAAAGATTGTATATCTATTACAAATAATTCTTGAAGAGTCCTTTTTAAACAAGTCTGTTACAAAGCAAATTATCAAGTACTGTTCTAACAGTAGTCAAGCAAAGTTGAGAGAGAATTCTTTGATTCTGGTCAAAAGTTCAGAAGCAAGATTAAAAATTCATTTCAGTTAATAATTTGGAGTAAAGTCTATGTTTGTGTATTCACAGGTTCAAAACAGAAGTAACTTCCTAGCGAAGAACATGGAAACTCATCAGCTGCAGAGACAAGCAGACAGCCCAAAGAGCAGAAGAGCGAGCACGCAGATGTGAACCGTATCGAGACCACAGTTGACAGCTGAACAACTTTGATCCCACATGCGAGAGCAATGAACTTTGGGTTTCATGTGAAAGAGTGGGAAAATTGATATTGTAAAACCTCACTTGTTAAATAAAGCATGGTGTGAACTGTGTCAAGATTCAGAATCCTGCATGAGAGATAAAGTCCTGGAATATGAAGGTGAATCAGGTATCACCCTTGAGCTGTATCATTTTGTTGATCACTTTGTGATGTGATGTCACCTGCATCACTTCTTTTAGTTAACTCAAAAGAAAGTATACCTTATTTCAGTGAAAATAGTTTTTTGTATAATATTCAATTTTTCTTTTTATTTATCATGCTCTATATAAAGAGGCAACATCTTAGTGTAACCTTATATCACTCTTAGTCACACCTGATTGTGAAGAGTTTGACTCATGAAATTTCAGATAGAGATTTATAACAACTCAGCTTTCAATTCAAGTAGCTTCAGCAGAAACTTTAAAGCAATTAGACAAATTAAGCTACTGGTTAAGTAAGCAACCTAGATCTATTTCTCTAGCTTTGAGTGGTTAGTTAACTGATGTTCAAAACTGGAGGCAGAGTGCTCTGTAGAGCAGAGCAGCAGTTCTGTTGTTGGTGCGTAGGGCATGAGTGAAGGAGAAATAACCCTTCGTGAAAATTAATCAAAGAAAAGGTTTGGGTTGATATTTTTCTTTTTTTTCAAATAGAGGGGCAAATGTTGGAGTCTGGAATACAGAGTGCGTGCCCTTGTTTCTGATACTTAGTTATAAGATCCAGAAAAACACTGAATTTCATATTATATGAAATTCATGAGCGCGTTTTCATGGTGATACATGAAAACAAATATTAAAGTTAGATAGAAAAAGCTAAAAGTGTGTGTAGATAGTTTTTTTAAATCACTGGGTGAAAAAGTTAGTTTAGAGAACAGGAGACAAGATGCAGGATTTACAGTGTTGTCTCTTGTCCCTTCTTTCTTCTTCATGTTCTTCTCCTGGAGGTTTTTGGGTAGTAGTGAGTGATTGGATAGAGAATGCCGTAGTGCATCACAGAGGAGATGGGTCATTGGGTCAGTAAGAAAAATAATATATGTGTCTATTGTTAATTGGGTAAAAATAGGTATAAAGATGAAAGAACTGCGTATTTCAGGGCCATTCTGTGCATCAGACACAAAGTGTGCCGCAAGGCCTTGTTTGTACTGTCAGAAGAAAGAAATGTACCAGATTGCAAAGATTAACCTTGTGCAGCCAGCCTGGAGAAGTTCTGTGATGACCTTTTAATAAACACGAGAAACAAGATTCTAACGAGCTTGGGAGTTTTCTTCAAATCATAAGAACTGAGATAAGCAGGGCTCCCCACGAGGGAGGATCCCAAAAGAATTCAATCCAAAGGAGGCTGAGAGATCCAAGAATAAAAACAAAAATACAGAAGAGATGCAGCAGAAACAGAAAAAGGATTTTTTAGAGAAAAGTTACCAGTGGCACTTGCTGTGCTCATTGTGAAAAGTTGCCAGTCCTCAGGTGACTGCAATTTGCCTACCTTCCTTGACAGCATCGGTGGCTACAAAAACTTTAAGGGTTTAAGCCTCCCCCAGAGGCTGTGGATTATCTTTCCTGCTTCTTGCAGGGAAGCCACGTCTTCTCTGTGACCAAATGAAGTCCCTCCTTCTGAGATGAACACCAGGCTCTGGGCCACCTAAAACTGTGCCCATCTTAACCTACGAGAGAAAGATTGACACTTTAAAACTTGGGAGCGTAACTGTTCACGCTGAAAAGCCAGAATGCACCATCTCCGGATAAGGCACAGAATCGCTCCAGTTGCAGACAGAAATTTTTAAGAACAGATTGGAAGTAGCTCAAGACACTTATTGCAACATTTAGATCTTGGGTGGCCTCTGCCATGCAACAGAAACTGGAGTGCCAAATCTTTCTAGGCAAAAATTCCTCTCCTTGACCAAATCAATCCTCAATTGGCACGTGGCAGCTGAACTTTACACCCACATGTGGTGCTAAATACAAGAAGAAATTGGAGTTTCCTTCACTGAAATGAGGGCAACAAAGATCTGGCCCTCACCACCGGTCAGGCACACCTCGGCAGACTCTGTTAGCTCGTGTCAGGCAGGGAGAAGGTGCACGAGGAACGCGTGCGTGCGCCTCGACGCGAGCGGAAGCGTCGCTCACCTGTACCTTCCAACGTGCCTTGCAGCGCACGGCCAGGAATACACTAATGAATTATTTGTTATGGGGAAGAAATAGACTGTTAAGGACTTTACCTTCATCTGTGTGCAGTATTCCTTGAGCTGAGTCCTTTCTGCCTCGTCGGTGGATTGAAGGTATTTCTTCCTAGACTTGTCTCCCACCACGCGGAGGCGTTTAGCGAACGTCAGGCTCGGACGGGTCTGTTGGAATAGGAGCAGAGTCAGAAAAAGGAGCTAAAAATGAGTAGGTGGAAACAGTTTCAGACACACAGCATTTCCAGGATGTAGTTACTTCTGGTACATCTATGCAGTACTCTAAGCAATGATTTCGAACCTTTTATCCCAGCTTTAATAGGTTATTCCTAATTATCACCATTTTTATAACCAGTGCTCGCCTCCCCCTGCAATACACAGGCACAGGGAGGACACTGCAGTTATTTACACAACAGAAGAAGTAACATACCAAATTAAACACCCAGCACTATACCTCACGTCTGGAAGCAAAAACTGGGCACACACTTCAGTGTGCAGAACACCTGTAAGAATAAAACCTGCTTTAAATATATTAGGCATCTAGTCACATGCCTATGAAATTCAGTGCAGCAGTGACAAAAAAAGGAATTATTTCCTTAAGGCCGTGTCCCCGCTCAAGCCCGGCCGTGTCACTTTACACACTTAACTCTCTTTCACCCCGCCCTGCTATTTACAGACAGCGCCCCGCTCACTCCCTCCCCAGGCATCTGCGGTGCTCAAAAGCAGAAACTCTGTATCCGTGTGCACTAACGTCCATCATTTTTTACATTTCCATTTTTCTTTACATTTGACTTCATCCCAAACAGTTGTCTAAGAAATACTGTTATTAAATCTTTGTTTCTCTTGGTACACCGTGAGAACTTGGTGTTGCTCTGTATGTGTGGCTTTGGCCACGCTTGTGGACGTGTAAAGTCAGTACTTAGAGTCTTCTGGACACATAATGGGCAAAGTGTGTCGGAGGGCCCCAGTGGATAAATTGCTGTTCTGTACATCTGTAGTGGCGCTGAGTTTTCCTTTGGTTAAGGAGACCTTAACCACGTTCACTGTGGGGAAAGCTGATGGACTCCTGACTGCAGGGCTGGGGTGATGGTGCTGCCTTCTGCATGCCTTTCCTTTGTGGACACAAACCACTGGAAAAGCAAGGCCCTGAAGCAACCGGGATCCTCCTGAGAGGGCCACTCCATTCCAGCAGCAGTGCTGAACACATTCCCCTCCTCTCCCAGCCCTGGCCAGCGCTACAGCAGGCAGAGGAGGGAGCTGCCTGGGGAAAATGGAATCTTGGCCCTGCTCCACCAGGTACCAACCTCTTCTTCTGCTAGACAATGTGCCTTCACACAAAAGACGGGTCCCCAAAGGATGGGCCTTGCAGGCTCTTGCCTTGGAGTGGGAGCAGCTCCACCCTGTTTTTATTCTGGTGGCAGCTTGCTTAATCCCAAGGTAGAGACTGGTGCTCCCAGGGTGAGCACTCCCGGTGGAATGGCCAGGCCTCCCAGCCCTGCAGTTTAAAAAGGAGCACAGACACACAGAGAGAACCATGGACAGGTGAGAAAGAAATGCTCCGTGAGGCAAGGCTGGCTTGAACAGCTGCATCCTGGGCATTGCCTTGTTGTCTCCCATCACCCAGCTCTGCAGCCAAGAGGCCCCTGTGGTCTGTAGCACTCATCATTCTCATTGCTCACACCTGGGGCTGCTCTGAGCCCTCATCATCCTCACTGCTCACACCTGGGGCTGCTCTGAGCCCTCATCATCCCGACAGCTCACAGCTTGTGCTGCTGTCACCCCGAGACCGAGGGCAGGGGCAGAAGAAACGCATTGCTCATTCCCTAGACAGATTTATATTACTTGTATCTATTTCTTATTAATGCCTATATATAAGTATCTCCCTATAGTTTTATCTTTATTATAGATTTCTTTATTTCCATTTTTATATTATTTATTTAAAATCCCTGCTTCTAACCAAAGAAAAACCAAAATTCCTCTGTGGTGGTGCATGTGTATTTCTGGTTTGATACGGTGCTCTGCATACACATTTTGGGTTGAATATGGTGATGTGCATTTATTTGTGGTTAAAAACGGATGTGCACCATCAACCCTCCTCCTCCTCCTTCTCTTCCCCTGGGGGCCGGAGAAACTTCCAGGGATGTGGGGTTTGAGGGTCTTTGGGAGGGATTTGGGGGTTACTGGAGGATTTGAGGACTCCAGGCCGAAAGGCCCCAGTTGTGGGGGGGACTTGGGGTGGATCCTCAGAGAAACTGGGGAGCTCTGGGGGTGGGGCGGAGGGAGGTTTCCAGGGGGCAGTCTTTAGGGAATTTGGGGTCACCAGGGGTTCTGGGGGTGTCAGGGAGAGCCGAAAGAGCAGCAGGACCCCACAGCTGGAACAAACAGCCTTTAATTGGGGGGGGTTGCCCCCCACCACAGCCCCCTCCTCATCTCCAAGCCCCCCCCCGGCAGAGCCCGCTGCAGGGGCACCCGCAGCCCGGTAGGAGGAAGGGCGAGGGGGGGCTGTCCCTGGGGCCCCCCCGGGCTGCCCCCCAGCCCCCTCCCCAGCCCGGCCGGGGCCGCTTTGGCTGAAGCAGGTAGGGACAGAGGGGGGCAGGGCGGCGCGGGGCGCCATGGGATGTGTCGCGACAGGGGGGGTCGCGCCGGGTCATGTCACGACACAGCCGGCGGCAGCAGCATCGTGACGGTTCCGCGTCCTGGGAGACTCCGGGGGGTTCCGGGCTCCAGGCTCCGGGGTCCCGTGAGGGTCTGAGGGCATCCCTGGGTGGTTTGGGGGGGGCCGGGGGGTCCCAGGGGAGCTCCGGGCTCCAGAGCCGGGGGGATCTGGGTGGGTCTGGGTGGGCCCGGGGAGGGTCTGGGGAATCCCAGAGAGGTCTCGGGGCATCTGCGGGGTCCCAGTGGGGTCTTGGGGGGTCCCACAGGGGTCTCGGGCCGTCCAGCAGGGCCCTGGAGGGCTCCGAGTTCCAGAGTTGGGGAGCCCAGGGGGGTCTGGGGTGGTCCTGGGCAGCCCTGGGCAGCTCTGGGCTCCATGGTCTGGGGTCCCACGGGAGTCTGGAGGGGTTCGGGGGGTCCCAGAGGGGTCTGAGGGCAGCCTGAGGGGCCTTGCGGGGCTCCGGGCTCCAGATTTGTGGGGCCCGAGAGGGTCTGGGGGGGGTCGGGGGAGGTGGGGAGGGGTCTGGGAGTTCCCAGGGGAGTCTTGGGGGCTTTCGGGGTGGGTCCTGGGAATCCCAGGGTGGTTTTGGGGCCTCCCTGGAGGGATCCGGGGGGTCCCAGGGCTTCTCAGTTCTCCAGATTTTGGGGGCCCGAGGGGGTCTGGGGGCGTGGGGGGGCCCACGGGTATCTCTGGATTGGGAGGGTCCCCAGGGTGGAGGGTCTGGGCTGAGGGCCCGGAGGGCAATGGGGGTCCAGCCTTCATCCCCCCCTGCTGCTTCCTCCGCCTGGGGGGGCTGTGGGGACCTCCAAAAGGGGGGGGCTGCCGGCAGGAGCCCCCCGGGACCACCCCAGGCCTGGGTAAGCCCCCCGGGGGTCTCATTCTCCTCATCCTCGGCTGAGCTCCATGAGAAAGGGTTCTGGGGGTGAGGAGGGGGGGTCAACAAACCCCCCCGGAACACTCCCAAAACCAGGGGAGGAACCACCCCCCAAAATTCCAGACTCACCTCCTGCTCTTTGAGGGCTCCAAAAATGGGGCTGGGAGCACGAGGGGGTGGCTGCGGGGGGGGTGGGGAGGGAGCAATTTAGGGTAAGTTTTGGGCCACTTTTGGGGTACTTTGGGGGCACTTTTGAAGTCCTCTTAGGGCACTTTTTGAGGCACTCACTGTATTGACAGCACGAAGTGGGCTGGGAGTTCTGGCAGGGGGGTCCCCCATCTTCCACCCCCCCAAACTGACTGCTCGTCCTGGAGGTCTCGGTCTTCCTTCTTGCCGGGGGGCCCTAGGGGTCCCCAGACCTGCTGAAGACAACGCTTGATTTGGGGTGGGGAGGTGCGCCCCTCTGGTGCCCCACTCCCTCCCCCTGGGGTGGGGGTAGTACCTGGGGGCTGGGCTGGGGTCCGGTGTGCCAGGAAGACCCCCAGGTCTGGGGGTCCCCGTCGGTGCCTCCTGAGCACAGCCAGCAGGCTCCGGCGCCGCTCGCTCACCAGCTCCCGCCCCCCAAACACCCTGAAACTGCCCAGGAGCGAGGCCAGACTGGCCACCAGATCCTTCACCCCTCCGACCTCTCCCTCCTCAATTTGGGGGGCCGGAGGGGGGCCATCCCCACC
Source organism: Cyanistes caeruleus (assembly GCF_971803275.1). Taxonomy (NCBI): domain Eukaryota; kingdom Metazoa; phylum Chordata; class Aves; order Passeriformes; family Paridae; genus Cyanistes; species Cyanistes caeruleus. The sequence continues at coordinate 7,829 of NC_141728.1, forward strand.
AGGGGCAGGGGTCAGCAGGCGCCGGACGTCGAGAGATTTGACCTCGTGGTTGAAGAGGCCGCGGTGGCATAGCCGCTTCTGGGTGATCACCACGGCTTTGGGGGGGCCCAGGGGGCTGCCCAAAGCGAGACCCCCCCACAGGGGAGGCTGCAGCCAGCGAGGGGGGCCGGTGGGACCCTGCCGGGAGCGCCCCAAGGGCAGCTTTGGGCCGAATTTGGCGGCATTGCGTTCCCGTTTGGTCCGGAGGCGTTTGGATTTGGAGCGGGTGGGAATGGGGAGGGGGCAGTGCAGGGGGGCCCCCGGGTGGTGGCTCATGGTGGCGCCTGGGAAAAAGCTGGAAAAAGGGAGGTTTCTGAGTTTTCCCCCTCAGGATCCCCATTCCCCCCATGGAACCTCTTGGTACTCAGATTAACCCTAATTCACACCCCCAGGACCTGGTAATTACCCCCCAGTCCCCCAGTTTCACCTTAGTTTCCCTCCCAGAGCCTCCCATTCCCCCCTGAGTACCCTCAGGACCCCCCAGTTCCCCGCAGGACCCCCATTTCCCCCTCAGCCAGCCCCCAATAACACCAGCACCCCCCGAAGAGCCCTCAAGCCCCACTTCAACCCCCATTTTCCCCTCAGATCTTCCCCCAGAGCTCTCCATTCCTTTCTACAACCCACACTTCCCCTTAGGACGCCCCAGGACTCCAAATCCTCACCAATTCCCCCCATTTTCCCCAGTTTCTCCCCAGTTCTCCCACCTGCTCCGAGGCCTCGCCCCCTCACGCGCCGGTGGGCGGGGCCAGCGCCGGCTCGTGCCGGCGGCCGTTGGGTGCCGGGGCTCGCTCGAGTTCTCCCGCGCTTCGCTCCGATTGGTCCGCACGGCCCCAGAGCTCGGGCGCTGATTGGTCGGGAAAAGGCGGCGCTCCGAGAGAGGGGCGGGGCCTCCGTGAGGGGGAGGCGGGGCGGGGCTGAGGCGAGTTGGGAATAATGAGGGAAAGTGGGGGAAAAACAGGGAAAGTTCGGCAGAAACATGGACGCAAAAGGGGAGAAAAGGAGCACATTGAGGGAAATTTGGGGTGATGGGGGAGAATTGGGGGGATATGGCGATAGTGGGGTGAGATGGGAGGAGAATAGAGAGAATGGGAAATAATGGGGAGAAATGGGGATAGAGGGAAAATAGGGATAGTGAGGGGAAATGGGGGGAAATTGGCAGATAGTGCGGGGAAATGGGACATAGTGGGCTAAAAATTGGAATAATGGGAAATTGGGAGAAAATTTTGCAGAAAATTGAGGGGAAATAGAGATGGTAGAGAAAGGAGCAAATGGGAGATAATGGGATGGAACGAGGGACTTGCAGATAATGAGAAAAATTGGGAAAAAAGGGGAAAAAACGGGATAAAAATAAAACATGGGAAGTTTTGGATAATGGGGGAAATTATTAATTATTTATTATTTATCACTACTATTTAATAATAGTATTTAGTATTTGTTATATTTAATAATATATTATTAAATACTAGAATATTTTAAAATTAATAAAATTAAAGCTATACTAAAGTGTTATGTTATTTAATAATTTAATATTTTAATATTGTATAATATATTATTGCATTATAAAATAATTATTATATCATCGTTGTTAATTATTACTTAATTATTAATCACTTAATAACATTGTTATTGTTAGTGTTATTGTTATTATGCTAAAATGGGGGGAAATTGTAAGGAAAATAGGGGGGGAATTTGGGATATTGGAGGAAAATGGAGGTCTCATCGTCATTATTTATTCACAACATATTGAAGACTCATCAGTTGTTTATTAGCCATCTATCCGCTCCAGGCGAGAGGGGGTCCCCCAGCACCCCCCAGACCCTCACCAGCTTTATTGGGGGGGGGGGCTCAGCACAGCCTTAAGTTCCTAAAGCAAAGCCTTTGTGGGGTGGGGGGCACGCAGGGGTTTGGGGAGGGGTCCCGTGAGGTGATTTTGGGGGTCTTTTAAGGCTTCTCCAGCAGGCCGTCGCCAGCGGGGGGGGTCCCCACGTCCTGGTAGGTGGCTTGGACCCCCCGAGAAATGTCCTCGTACATGGAGCACTCATCCAAGTTCAGCCCCTGCAGAGGGGGAAATGGGGGTGGGGGGTCGGTGTGGGGGTGATGGACCCCCCCCCTCCCCAGCCCCTTTTTGGGGGCCTCACGGCGTCCCCCCCAGCTCACCTCATAAAGATTTTCCTCCTCCAGGGCGATTTTCTTGGGCTGGAGGAGCCGCTCATTGGCCCAGCGCTTCTGGGAGGGGAGAAAAAATGGGGTGCGGGGGGGTTTGAGGGACACCCGGGGGGGGTTTGAGGGACACCCAGGGGGGGAAACCCGGGGGGGGGGGGGGGGTTGAGGGACACCCGGGGGGGGTTTGAGGGACACCCGGGGGGGGTTTGAGGGACACCCAGGGGGGGAAACCCGGGGGGGGGGGGGGGGTTGAGGGACACCCGGGGGGGGTTTGAGGGACACCCGGGGGGGGTTTGAGGGACATCCGGGGGGGGGTGAGGGACACCCGGGGGGGGTTGAGGGACACCCGGGGGGGGTTTGAGGGACACCCGGGGGGGTTTGAGGGACATCCGGGGGGGGGTGAGGGACACCCGGGGGGGGGGGGTTGAGGGACACCCGGGAGGGGGTTGAGGGACACCCGGGGGGGTTTGAGGGACACCTAGGGGGGGAAACCCGGGGGGGGGGTTGAGGGACACCCGGGGGGGGGTTGAGGGACACCCGGGGGGATTGAAGAGGAATTGAAGGGGATTTGGGGTGCTTGGGGGGGGACTGGGGGTCTCTGGGGGGGAATTAGAGGTGCCAGGGGTTTTTTTGGGGGCGCCTGGGGAAGGGTTTATGGGGTACCAGGAGGAATCGGGGTTGCCAGGACTGAAATGCCGGGGACAGCAGGGCCGGAATAAAGGGCGGGGTCCCGTTTGTCGCCCCCTCCTCACCCTGAAGAGCAGCAGCAGCCCCGGCCCCGCGGCGCAGAGCAGCAGCAGCACCCCCTGCGCCGTCAGGATCCTGTTCTTGGTGGCGTCCCTCAGCTGCAGGAACGGCACCGGCACGGGCTCTGCCGGGCCGGCCGGGTCAGCCGGACCCCCGAAACCCCCCCGAGCCCACCCCCCCGAGCCCCCCGCTCACCGTGCACCCGCACGAAGGTGCCGCAGGACTGCGCGGCCGCCTCGCCGAGCTGCAGGCGGCAGAAGTAGAGCCCGCTGTGGTTGTGCTGCAGGCTCTGGAAGCTCAGCGTGGACACGCAGCCCTCCCGATCCACCTGCCGACCCCCGCCCGCCGCCGGCACCTCCTGCGGCCAGCTGCAGCTCCGGCCGTGGTAGCGCCGGGGACACACCTGCAGCCAGGTGACCGTGGCGTCCGGCGGCGCCTGGAAGCGGCACTCGAGGCTCAGGGGCTCGCCGGGAGCCGCCGAGCGGGACGTAGGCCCGGGCCACACGCGGAGCTCGCCCGAGGAGCCGCAGGACGGGCCGGGAGAGGGGCTGATGGCCACGGCCAGCGGCTCCGGGGGCTCCGAGCGCGGGGGCACAGCCGGGGGGTACGCGGGGCTCTGGCTCCGGCAGCCTGGGCGGGACAAAGGGGGCTCAGCGAGCCTGCTGGGGGGGCACTGCGGACCCGCCGTGGGGCAGGGGCTCGCACAGAGATCCCCGATCCCCGCAGGGGGAGCCCCGCAGCCCCCCATGGGTCGGGGTCTCACAGAGAGCCCTGGGTGACATAGGGGGGCACAGAGACCCCCCGATCCCCGCAGGGGGATCCCCGCAGCCCCCCATGGGTCAGGGTCTCACAAAAGGAACCTGTGTTGAACAGTGGGGGTCCTTGAGGAGCAGTGACCCTGCTGAGGGGTCACTGCGGATCCCCGGGACCCCCGCGGGTGAGGGAAGCACTGCAGCCCCCCCGCGGGTGGGGGTCTCGCACAGGTGGCCCCGGGTGGCCCCGCAGCCCCCCCCCAGTTTCAGTTCCAGTTCAGCTGGGGACAGGAAGCGCGGCGGGGTCACGCTGGCACAGGTGGCTCGGGGGAAGCACGCGGTGCTTTTGGGTTCCCGCAGAGACCCCTGCCGGGTTCGGGGGTCCCCCTGGTCATGGGGGATGGGTACTGGGGACCCATGAGGGGTGGGCACAGGCGGGACCCCCAAGATCTCCAGACCCGGGGACCCGGCAGGTCCTGAAACACCCCAGACCCAAGCCCTGAGACTCCGGAAATGAGATCCTCAGCGCCCCTGAGAATCCCCCAGACCCAAATCCTGAAACCCCAGAAGTGACACCCAGGAACCCCTGAAACCCCCAGACCCAAGCCCTGACATCCCTGGGACTGCTGAAACCCCCAGACCCAAGCCCTGAGACCCCAGAAGTGACACCCAGGAACCCCTGAAACCCCCAGACCCAAGCCCTGACATCCCTGGGACTGCTGAAACCCCCAGACCCAAGCCCTGAGACCCCCAGTACCCCTGAGACCTTCTGACCCAAGCCCCGGGACCCCTGAAGCCCCCAGACCCAAGTCTGAGACCACTAGGACCCCTGAAACCCCCAGGAGCATCCCCAGAGACCCTCGGGACCCCCAGAACCCCCAGACCCAAGCCTCGGTACCCAGTTCCCCCATTCCCCCCCCCCCCCCCGCGATACCTGGGAGGAGGAGGAGGAGGAGACTGAGGAGGAGGGGGCTCGGGACCCCCTGTTTTGGGGGAGCCCCCTGGATTTGGGGAGCGGCCGCCATCAGCTGCATCCGCCCGGGCCCTGAGGAGATTCGCCCCAGTGCCCCGAGGGGAGGGAAATGGGGGGCCCGCCCCAAAATCCCCTGGGACCTGGGGGGGCCGCCCCTCAGAGGAGGGGGTTAGGGGGCAGGGGGGGCTTGGGGAATTGAGGGCCTCAGTGTTGGGGTGTTGGGATTTGAGTCTGGGGTCTCAGGGGTTTGGGGGTCTCAGTACTTCAATGTCACGGTTTAGGCCGGGGGGTCTCAGGGGTCTCAGAGGTTTGAGGTGTCACGGTTTGGGGCTGGGGGGTCTCAGGGGTGTCACGGTTTGGGGCTGGGGGGTCTCAGGGCTGTCACGGTTTGGGGCTGGAGGATTCCCGGTAGTCTCAGGGGTCCCGGAGTCGTTTCTGGCGTTAGACCGGGGGTCCGTTGGGGTGGGTCTGGGGGTCACAGCGCAGGGGGGGTTCGGTGTCCCGGGGGGGGGTTCGGTGTCCCGGGGGGGGTTCGGTGTCCCGGGGGGGCCGCGGCCCCACCTCACTTCCTGCAGGAAGCTCCGGCGGCGCCGGGGCCGCGCTTTGTGTCCGCCCGGGGAACGCCTTTTTCCGCCCTGCCCCGTCCGCCCGCACCCCGAAACTGCCCAGAACCCCCCAGAACCCCCCAAACCCCCCCGAGCCCGCCCCCGCTGGACCCCGCCCCCCGCCCCCCCCATTTCCTGGATCGTTTCTCCAGCGCGGAAACAGGTATTGGGGGGGGGGCTGGGCGGGGGTCCGCTGCCTCATCGCCAAAGTCCCCCGCGATCCCCCCAAAGCGCCCCCCAAGTTCCCCTCGGCCCCCCGAGGGCGCCCCCCGCATTCCCACGCGTGTCCCCCATCCCGAAACGGTTTTTGGGGGGGATCCGCCCTGGCCCCCCTCGCCCCGCCCCGGTGTGAACGGGGCCCTTTGTGCGGCCCCGGAGAGCGGCGCCGCCCCCTCCCCACCCGCGACCCCTCCCCAGAACCGCGGGGCGGGGGGGGCGAAGAAACCCCCCCGACCCCTGACACCCTCCCCCAAATCCTGAGAGCCCCCCCCCCCAAACTTCTGACAGGACGAGCCCCCCCGCGAGCAGGATGGAGCCGGAGGAGGGTCTCAGTGGGGTGAGCGGAGCCCCCCACCCCCGGGGGGGCCGGAGACCCCCCGAGATCCCGCGGCCCTGGGGGTCCCGAGAGGCGCGGGGCCTTGGGGACCCCGCGGTTTTGGGGGTTTTTTTAGAGTCCCGGGGGTCCCCAAGATCGCAGGGGTCTGGGGGGGTCTCGGGGGTCCCGAGATCTGAGGCATCTGGGCGTCCCGGGGGTTCGGAGAGGGTCCTGGGGGTCTCGGGGGGTGCTGGGGGTTTCTGGCATCCTGGAGTCTCAGTCTTGGGGTCACGGGTGTCGGGGGGGGGGGGATGGGTCGCAGGACTGGGGGGTCCTGGTGGCCTCAGGCTGGGGGAGCCTGGCGGACCCCGGCGAGGCCCCCCCGACCCCTGTGTCCCCCCCAAGCCGCCGTGCGCGGGTGCCCGCGGCCCCTCGGCCGCTGCCATCATCGGTGCCGAGGACGAGGACTTCGAGAACGACATCGAGCCCGTGAGCGTGGGGAGGGGCTCCCTGGGGGAACCCCCCGCGTTTCCCCCCCCCAAACCCTGACACCCCCCCCGCGCCCCCTCCCCAGACCCCCGAGGAGCAGAACAGCCAGTTCCAGAGCCTGGAGCTGCTGCGGCAGCAGCCGCTGTCCCTCATGGCCTTCCTGCAGCACGTCGTGCTCCAGTTCGACTCCTGCCCCGTGGTGAGATGGGGAGGGGGCTCCCACACCCCCACAGGCCCCCCCAGACCGGGGGGAGGGGGTGCTGAGGGTGACATTTCCCCAGGGGGACGCCCAAGGGTGGGAGGGGGCTACACCTCGGGAGTAACTTCTGTCTCTGTTCCCCCCTCCCCGCCGGCAGGGGCTGCAGCCGAGGTAAAACAGGAGGGGGAAAGTTCGGGGGGGCGGACTGGATTTATTTGGGGGGGGGGGTCACCCTATTCCCATCCCCTCCCCCAGCTCTGTTACCTGCACGTGGACATGATGCGGAGGATGAACCCCAAGGAGGGCAGGAAGCAATTCCTGGAATTCTGCCACTTGTTCCTGGACAAGGCGGGGGTGAGACCCCTCCTCAAACCTCCCCGGACCCCTCCTCACCCCAAGAATGGTCCCCTAAATCCTGACCCCCTCCCCCCCTCTGTGACAGCTCCTGCGGGTGCCCATCCCCCACCACGTCCAGTTTGAGCTGGGTGAGTGACAGCCCGGGGCGGGGGGGGGGTCCCGAGAACCCCACCCGCCCCCCCAGACCCCCCCTCTTTTTGAGGGGACCCCAACCCTTCGGGACGCTGCTGCAAAGGCGGCCCCCAGAGCTGGGGGGCAGGGGGCTTTGGGAGCCCCCAGAAGGGGGGGCTGATAATGGGGAGGGGTCTCCAGCGCCGCCTCCCCCCCAGAACGGAGCCGTCCGGAGCTGCTGCCGGAGGAGACCCAGCGGCGATTCCTGCAGGACATCCAGAACTTCCAGGAGCCGGAGATCTCCCGGCAGCTGGAAGACTTCAGGTCTGCGGCGGGGAGGGGGGCTCGGGGGGGGTAATTTGGGGGGTGGTCGGGGGTCCGAGCGCTCGGTGACCCCCCCCAGGTCGAAGCGGTTGATGGGGATGACGCCGGGGGAACAGGAGCTGTCGGAGCTGGAGTGGAGCCGCGCCCGGGACCCCGCGGGATGCGAGTCCAAGGAGAAGCAGCTGGCCGAGCAGCTGCTGGCCCGCCTCGAGGAGATGCAGTGAGTGGGGAGGGGGCTCCAAACCCCCCCTGCGCCTCCCCAAATGCTCGGGAATTCCCTCCCTTCTCCCCAAGTCCGGAAATCCACGGAACGCCCCCAAAATCCCCGGGACCGCCCAGGGCTCGTGGCGCCGCTCCTGAATTAGCATCACTCCGCCCCAAAGGCGTGTTTGCCTCCTCAAATCCGTGTGAACTCCCCAAAATCCTCGTGAACCCCCCCAAAATCCTCGTGAGCCCCCCAAAAATCCTTGTGAAAACCCAAAAATCCTCGAGAACCCCCCCAAAATCCTTGTGAACCACCCCAAAATCCTTGTGACCCCCCCCAGGTCCATGGAACCACCCCCTAAAATTGGGTAACTCTTCCCCAAATTCCTACAAACTCCTCAGATCTGTGGGTTTGGACTGGTCCTAGGTGAGATTTGGGGGGGGGTCCGATGAGGTTTAGGTCTCAGGTGGGATTTGGGGAGGTCTCAGGTGGGATTTGGGGGATTTTGGGGGCGATTTGGGGCTCATCCTCCTCTCCCTCCGCAGCCTCACGATCTCTTCAGATGAGGAAAAAAGGTGAGGGGGTCTTTGGGGGGAGTCGGGGGGTCTGGGAACACTCAAGGGCTCCCGGGTGGGTTTTGTGGACCCCCCCAGAGCCCCAAATTCCCCCGGACCTGCCCCGAACGCCCCTCCCCAGCTCCGTCATCTTCGGCGCCATCGTTGCCTACATGAAATTCCTGGGCGTCAGAACCAAGGGTGGCGACACCAAAAAATCCAAATCCAACTTTTTCCGCAAAAAGGTGAGACCCCCGCGCCCACTCCCCAATTCCTCCCGACCCCCCCTGACCCCCCAGACCCCTCCTGACTCCCCCTTTCCCCACAGATTTCCGGGAAGGAGCCCCAGGGAAAGGCCCGGAAGGGTTTCAGCCTCCCCGGGGCCGCTCTGTGGGGTCGTGACGCCCACAGTGAGTGGGGGGCTATGGGGGGGGGGGAGGTGGGAGACCCCTCCCCACCTTCTGCAGGACCCCCCCTTCTCTGCTCTTTCCCTCCCTCTCAGGTGCCTCCTCCCCACATTTTGTTTTGTAGGTGCTGAGTTCAGGCAAAGCGAAGGTACCCCCGGAGCCCCGCCCCATTTACCCCCTCCCACCTGGGGGGCTCGGCCTCCCCCGTGGGACCCCCACCCCATTGATCCCCCAATCCTGGGGGGGGCTGTAAGACCCCCACCCCATTAACCCCTGGCTGTTGACCCCTCCCACCCCATTGAGCCCCCCCCACCCCGCTGAGCCCCTCCAATTTCTGGGGGACTTCACCCACGACCCCCCAGAGCTTCTGGGGGCTTCCCCTGACTCCCCCTGTCTGCCCCCCAGCCGAAAAACCCCCCCACCCAGAGCGGAGGGGCCCGAGGGGGGCAGAGCGCATTGAGGGGGGGTCTTCCCGCCCCCCCCGTGGCGGGGGAGGCACAGGCGGGACCCCCGACCCCCCCCCAGGCCTGTCAGTCATCGTGACCCCCCCGGGCGGGGACAGCGCCGAGGCTGAAGCAGGTGAGGGGCGGGGGGGGCTTTTTCTTGGGGGGGGGGGTCCTATTCCTGCACACCCCCCCCCCAACGCCCCCTCCTGTCCAGGGACAGACCTCCTGGGACCCTCGGAATTGGGAGACCCCCCCCCGGAGCCCCCCTCCGGAGAGCAGCACGCCGTGGAGGAGGGAGCAGAGAGCGAGAGGTGGGTGAGATGTCCCCCCCCAAAATTTGGAGTGTGTGTCCCCCCCAAAGTGTCCCCCCCCCCCCACCAGGTAACCCCCTCCCAAAATTACCCCCCCACCCAAAGGAACTCCTCACCCAAATTAGACCCCCCCAAATTAACCCCCCCAAATTAACCCCTCCACCCAAACGGAGCCCCCCACTAATTAAACCCCCCCCAATTTAACCCTCCCCAAATTAACCCCTCCACCCAAATGAACCCCCCCTCAAATTACACCCCCTCCGAGGCTGTCGGGAGCTGCTGCCCCCCCCCCATAATTAACCGTAATTACCAAATTATCCCTCCCTGGATGATTTTGGAGAGCTGGGACCCCCCCCCCAAATTAAATTCTCTCCCCAGACGCAGTCTCAGGTTGGTGACCCCCCCCTTGCATGACCCCGTGGGGGGGCTCGGCCTTGACCCCCCCGCAAATTAACCAGCTAAGTACTCCCCCCACCCCTGCACGGCCGCCCCCTCCCCACAAAAATCACTCACCCTCTCCCCCCTCCTTTCTTTTGCATGCACCCCCCCCCCGTGTCTGTCCGTCCGTCCGTCCCACCTCCCCCCCGCCCCCCCCCCCCCCCCCCCGTTTTGGGGCCCCCTCCCAGGAGATTGGGGCGCTCTGAGAGCCTCCGGGTGCCCGAGCGACGCCGCTCCCAAAAACTGGGGGGGGGGCGTCAGCCCAACCCCCCCCGCTCCCGCAGCAACGCCGACCTGCAGGGACACCCCCCCCCCACGTAGGTCCGGGGGGTGGGGAGGGGTCTGGGGAGGAGGACAGCCCCCCCCCCCCCAATTTGAGGGATCTGGGGGGGAGCGACCCCCAGGATCAGGTGGCTGGGGATTTTGGGGTGGGGGTCCCTCCGGGATGTTCCCCTGGGATATTTTGGGGGGGTTGACTCCAGGACATCCCAATGGGGTTTTTTGAGGGGGGGGGGTCTCTCCGAGACAGCCCTACGGAATTTCGGAGGAGGGGTCACTCCGGGATGTTCCCCTGGGATATTTTGAGGGGGGGGTTACTCCAGGACGACCCCCCAGAGTTTTTCCTGGTGGGGGGGCAGTGGGCTCGCCTCTGAACCCCCAAATAATCCCTGCCCCATCCCCGTTTCCGTGGCGCAGCCCAGAGCCGGGGGGGCCCGGGGGGGGGGACCCCCCGCCCTTTCTGCCTCGGCAGCCTGAGGAGGCTGTGCCGCGCCTGGAGCCGGAGCTGGAGCAGGAGCCGCCGGCCTGGCGGCAGCTCGCGGCCCCCGAGGCGCTCCTCAGGCTGCCCCAGCGCGAGCTGCGGCGCCAGGAGGTCATCAACGGTGAGGGGAGCACCGAAACCGCCCCAAAATCCTGCCCTGGGACCCCAAAAACCTGCCCGGAGTGCCCTAAAAACCCGCCCCAAAAACCCGCCCCAAAACTGCCCCAAAACCACCCCAAAATCCTGCCCTGGAGCCCCAAAACCTGCCTGGAGTGCCCCAAAACCACCCCAAAAACCCGCCCCAAAAACCCGCCCCAAAACTGCCCCAAAACCACCCCAAAATCCTGCCCTGGAGCCCCAAAACCTGCCTGGAGTGCCCCAAAACCACCCCAAAAACCCGCCCCAAAATCCACTCCAAAACTGCCCCAAAACCTGCCCGGAGTGCCCCAAAACCACCCCAAAAACCCACCCCAGAAACCCGCCCCAAAACTGCCCCGAAACCGCCCGAAAACAGCCGTGATCCCCACCTCACTGTCCCAGACAAGGGGCATGGAGGGGAGCCCCAGAATGGACCCCAAAAATCAACTCAGCTCCCCCAGAACCCCCCTGAGGACCCCAAAACCCCTCCAGGACCTTTCTGAGCCCCCCCCCCAGAGCTGCCGGAGCACCCCGAGACCCCCTGGAGATCCCCAAAATCCCTGTGAGACCCCCCCAAAGGCCTCAGGGACCCCCCAAAGACCCCCGGCGCCCTCGGGGACCCCCAGAGACCCCCGAAGCCCCCTCGGGGACCCCCCAAAGACCCCCGGCCCCCTCGGGGACCCCCAGAGACCCCCGGCGCCGTTGGCAGAGCTGTTCCTGACGGAGCACGCCCACGTCCGCATGCTGCGGGTGCTGCTGGAGCTCTTCTACCAGCCCATGCTCCGTGAGGCCTTCTTCGACGAGCAGGAGCTCTCCAACATCTTCCCCAGCCTCGAGGACCTGGTGGAAGTTCACAGTGAGTCGGGGGGGGGTCCCGGGGGGGTGTTTTGGGGGGGTTTTTTGGGGGGTTGACCCCCCCCGTGTCTGTCCCAGCCGTGTTCCTCGACAGCCTCAAGAAGCTGCGGGAGGAGAGCGGCTTCATCATCGGCGAGATCGGGGACGTGCTGCTGGCCAGGGTGGGCTTTGGGGGGTCCCGGGGGGGTTTGGGGGGTCCCGGGGGGGCTGGGAGGGTTTTGGGGGGTCCTGGTGGGGCTGGGAGGGTCTCAGGGTGGGGTTTGGGGGGTCCCAGGGGGGCTGGGAGGGTCTCAGCGGTGATTTTGGTGTCTCCCCGGGGTTCGGGGGGTCTCAGGGGTGATTTTGGGGTCTCCCCGGGGTTCGGGGGGTCTCAGGGGTGATGTTGGGGTCTCCACGGGGTTCGGGGGGTCTCAGGGGTGATTTTGGGGTCTCCCCGGGGTTCGGGGGGTCTCAGGGGTGATGTTGGGGTCTCCCCGGGGTTTGGGGGGGTCTCAGCAGTGATTTTGGTGTCTCCCCGGGGTTTAGGGGGTCTCAGCAGTGATTTTGGTGTCTCCCCGGGGTTTGGGGGGTCTCAGCAGTGATTTCGGGGTCTCCCCGGGGTTCGGGGGGTCTCAGGGGTGATGTTGGGGTCTCCCCGGGGTTCGGGGGGCTCCCTTTGCCCCCCCAGTTCGAGGGCACCGAGGGCAGCTGGTTCCAGAAGATCTCGGCGCGCTTCTGCAGCCGCCAGAGCTTCGCCCTGGAGCAGCTCAAGGCCAAGCAGAGGAAGGACACCAGGTTCAACCAGTTCATCCAGGTACCCCCAAAACAGCCCCTGGGACACCCCAAAATCACCCCCCAAAAAATTTGGGGCGGGTTAAAAGGTTTGGTGGGGGGGTTAAAGGCGGGATTTTGGGGGCTGGCACGAGCACGTGAGGTGTAATCGGCTCACCCAGGTACCCCCAAAACCCCCCCTTGGTGCACGAAAAACGCCCCCCAGGACCCCAGAAATGCTCTCGGGGACCCCAAAAATGCGCTCTGAGCACTCCAAGAAGTTTTGGGACATTTTGGGGGTGTTTTGGGGGGGGGTTCAGAGGGGGCTTGGGATGGTCAAGGACATGGGGCATAAGGAGTTCATCCAGATCCCCCAAAACAGCCCCTGGAACCCCCCAAAAACACCCTCTGGGGGACCCAAAAAACACCTCCCGGGCACCCCAAACCCCCTCGGAACCCCCCAAAATGTGCCTGGGACCCCTCAGGAGGCTGAGAGCCGCCCACGGTGCCGGCGGCTGCAGCTCAAGGACATCATCCCCACGGAGATGCAGAGGCTCACCAAGTACCCGCTGCTGCTGCTCAGCATCACCAAATGCACCGGTGAGACCCCCGGAACAACCCCCGGGCCCCCCGAAATCCGGGCTCCGAGAGCCCCCCCAAAATCCCCCCCAAATCCCCCCTGCCCCTCGCAGAGGCCGCGGCCGAGAGGGCCAAGGTGGAGCAGGCGGCCGAGTGCTGCCGCCAGATCCTCAACCACGTCAACCAGGAGGTCCGGGACATGGAGAACCTGATGGTAACGCCCCCCGAAACCCTCCGGAACAGCCCGGAAACCCCCCAGAAACCCCCCGAAACCCCCCGGAAACCCCCCAGAAACCCCCCAAAACCCCCTGAAACCCCCCAAAACCCCCTGAAACGGCCTGGAAACCCCCCAAAACCCCCCAAGATCCCCCCAACCCCCTCAAAATCTCCCTCTGCTTCTCCGCAAACCTTATGGGACCCCCCAAATTCCCCCAACCTCCAGGACCCCCCAAATCCCCTTCAGGACCCCTTAGAGCCCCCTTGACACCTTCTGGGACCCCCCAAATCCCCTCGGGACCCCCCAAATCCCCCCAAATCCCCGCGGGACCCCCCCAAATCCCCTCGGGACCCCCAGGTGTGGCTGGGCCCTGTAATGCCCCCCCTTCACCAGCAGGGAAAGCCAAAAGCCCACCCCGAATTCCCACCGGGAACCCGAATTTTCTCTCTGTGGGACCCCGGACGAGCCCCCCCGAATTCCCCCCAAGCTCTGGGGACCCTCTGCCCCCCACTGAGCCCCCCTGAGCCCCCCCGTGCCCCCGCAGAAGCTCAAGGATTACCAGCGGCGCCTCGACCTCTCCAACCTGAAGCAGAGCACGGACCCCCTGCTCAGCGAGTTCAAGGTGGGGAGGGGGTCCCAGGACCGCCAAAATTCACCATCTGGGTCCTTCCCAAGTCCCCCCGACCCCCCCCAAACTGACCCCCCCCAAGATCCCCCCAAATCCTGTCCTGAACGGCCCCAAATTCCCCTCTCTGTCCTCCCAGATTCCCCCCATAAAATCCCTCCTGTTCCCTGCCCTGGTCCCTCTGATCTGCTCCCCCAAACCTCCTCAAGTCACCCCAAAACCTGCCCAGATCCCCTCCAAACATCCCCCTCTGCCCTCCCCAGACCCCCCAAAAACTCCCCTTCAGTTCCCGGCGAGCGCTGAAATCACCAAACTCACCCTGGAGCACGAGGGGTTAACCCTAACCCTCTTTCCCCAAAATTATCCTGAAAAACCTCCCCCACCTCACGCAAATCTCCCCCAGATCCCCTCTGAGCCCCTCCCTGCGTCCATCACACCCCAAATCCCACCCCAAACCCCTCAGAACACCGTTCTTTCCCCAAACCCCCCCAGAACACCGTTCTTTCCCCAAATACCCCCAAAAAATCACCAATACCAAACACCAATATCACAAAGCTCACCCCGGGCTCCTCTCCTCCAAACTCCCCCCCGCAAAAAACCTCCGCGAACCCACCCAAACTTCCCCCAGACCCCCTCCAATCCCCTCCTGGGACACATCACACCCAAAAAAACACCCCCAAACCCCCCCGAACACCATTCTTTCCCCCCAAACCCCCCCGAACCCCCCCCAGAACACCGTTTTTTCCCTGAACCCCCAGAACACCGTTCTTTCCCCCCAAACCCCCCCAGAACACCGTTCTCTCCCCCAAACCCCCCCGAGCCCCCCCAGAACACCGTTCTCTCCCCCAAACCCCCCCGAGCCCCCCCAGAACACCGTTTTTTCCCTGAACCCCCAGAACACCGACATCACCAAGCGCACCCTGGTGCACGAGGGTCCCCTGACCTGGCGCATCACCCGCGACAAAGCCGTCGGTGAGCCCCCCACCCCCCCCCACACCCCCCCTTTGTGTCCTGGGGGTGCCCGCGCCCCCCCCCACAGCGGGGCTGTTTTTGGGGTGCCCGCAGAGGTGCAGGTGCTGCTGCTGGACGATCTGCTGGTGCTGCTGCAGCGGCAGGAGGAGCGGCTGGTGCTGCGCTGGCAGAGCCGGGCGCTGGCGCCCTGCCCCGATGGCAAGCAGCTGCTGAGCCCGGTGGTCCGGCTGCGCTCGGCCATGACCCGAGAGGTGGCCACAGGTCCGGGAGGGCTCCCCGAGGCGGTTTGGGGGGGCACGGGGAAGCTCCCCGACAGGATTTTGGGGTGGGAGTGGGTTTGAGGGGGATTAGGCTCCGGGTTGAGTTTGGGTTACGCGGGCGGGGTGGGGCAGGGAGGGGGGGTTGGGGTGGGTTTGGGGTTTGGGGTGGGTTTGGGGTGGGTTTGGGGTTTGGGGTGGGTTTGGGGTGGGTTTGGGGTGTCGGGATGGGTTTGGGGTGGGTTTGGGGTGTTGGGATGGGTTTGGGGTGGGTTTAGTAGGGGTTAGGGGTGGGTTTGGGAGTTTGGGATGGGTTTGTGGGGCGGGGCTCACCCAAAGCCACTCCAGGCTAAATCTGGGGTGGTTCCGGTCGGTTTTTTTGGGGGGGCTGGAGGCACGGGGAGCCCCCTGACCACCCGAACCGCCCCCCCCCAGACCACAAAGCCTTTTACGTCATCATCAGCTGGGAGAACGGCGCCCAGATCTACGAGCTGGTGGCTCCCAGCGTGTCCGACCGCAAAAAGTGAGGGGGGGGCTCCCGGGGGGGGTCCCAGGGGGGCTGGGTGGGTTTGGAGGGTCCTGGGAGGGCTCTGGGAGGAGATGGGGGGGGGGTCGGGGTGTCCTGTGGTTTTTGGGGGGATCTGGGGGTGCTGAAGGCCCCCCCGGCCCCCCCCGCAGCTGGTGCAGCATCATCAGCGACACCGCGGGGTCCCTGAAGCTGCCGGGGGCTCAGAGGGCCAAGGGCCAGCGGCCGGGGGGGGGACACGGCCCCCCGGGCCAGCCGGAGTGAGTACCCCCCAAAACACCCCAAAACACCCCAAAAACACCCCAAAACACCCCAAAAACCCAGCCTGAGACCCCAAAACACCCCAAAAACCCAACCAGAGACCCCCAAAACACCCCAAAAACCCAACCTGAGACCCCCAAACCCACCTCCTACCCCCCCCAGAATCCCCCCAGAGCCCCCCCAGCCTCCCTAGATAACGGGGGGGCTCGGGGGGATTTAGGGGGGATTTTGGGGTCTCCTTGCTGACCCTCCCCCCCTCTCGCAGTTACCGGGACCCCTCTGAAAATGGGGGAGGGGCCCTGAAGGAGCCGCTGCCCCTGGACGGTGAGGGGGGGTCCGGGGGGGATTTGGGGGGATCCGGGGGGGATTTGGGGGGTTTTGGGGGTCCCGAGGCTGGGTTTGGGGTGTTTCAGGTGGGTTTGGGGGATCCCGGTGGGTTTGGGGGGGTCCTGGGGCTGGGTTTGGGGGGTTTCAGGTGGGTTTGGGAGGTCCCGGTGGGTTTGGGGGGGTCCGGGGGATCCCGGTGGGTTTGGGGGGGGGGTCTCGGTGGGTTTTGGGGTGCAGGGTCTCAGCCGCGCCCCCCCAGAGCGGGAGAAGGACGGGGCTGTGGAAGGCACCGAATTCGGGGGCCCCCCCGAGAAACGCGAGGCCGAGTCGGGGGTGCTGGGGGGGCTCCCCAGACCCCCCCGCGCCCCCGATGGGGGGGGCCTGGCAGCCGCCGCCCTGCAGAGAGGTGAGACCCCCCCCCAATCACCTGAGACCCCCCCGCACCCCAAAACCCCCCTAAAACAGCACAAACCCCCCTAAACTCTCCAAAACCCCTTAAAACACCCCAAAAACTCCACCCAGGCCCCTTCAGACACCCCCAAACTCCTCCCAAACTTCTGCAAAACTCCCTCAAACCCGCCCAGACCTTCCCAGTCACCCCCAAAACCCACCCAGACCCAAAACCTCCCCAAACCCACCCAGACCCCCCCAAAACCAACCCAGACCCCCCAAAACCTCCCCAAACCTTCCCAGAGCTCACCAAAACCCACCCAGACCCCCCCAAACGGCCCCAAACCCACCCAGACCCCCCAAATCCCCCCCAAGAGTCCCCCCAAATCTCTCCCCCGCAGTGGCGGAGCTGCGGCGGCTGCTGCGGGCGGGGGGCGGGCCCGGGGAGGGACCCCCGCCCCCCGAGCAGGATTTGGGGGGGGGTCCCGGCGCGGCCCCCCCCGAGCAGGAGCGGAGACACGCGGGGGATGGGGCCGAGAGCGACGGGGACCCCCCCGAGGGGGGGGGCACAGGTTGGGGGGGGGGAATTTCGGGGGGGGGGCAGATTTGGGAGAGGGGCCGGAATTTGGGGGGGGTCGGGGAAGGGACACCTGAATCTGGGGAGGGGGGCGCTGGATTGGAGTGGGACGGATTTGGGGGGGATCCCGAGTTGGAGGAGGGGCACCGGAATTCGGGGGGTGGTCGGGAAAGGGGGGGGGGGTGTCAGTGGGGGGAGCACCGGAATTTTGGAGGGGGGACAAAGAAAGGGGGGGTCGGGGGGCTGCGAGGGAGAGGGGTCAAGGAAAAGAGTTCGGGGGGGGGGCACAGGAATTTGGGGGGGGGTGTCCAGGTCACGCGGCTCGGCCAAGGTGCGACCCCTCCCCCCCCTTTTCACTCTCCCTTAGGGGGGGCCCCGAACGGCGCCTGGGGGGGGCGGCCCGAGGGGGGGGGTCCCCCGGAGGAGGGGGGTCCCGAGCTGAGCCCCCCCCCCGCGCTGGTGCTGCCCCCCGGCCCCGCGGCCTGGCTGGGGGCAGAGCTGGGGGCGCTCCACGAGAGCCTCAGGGGGCTCAAGGTGAGGGGGGGGGAATTGGGGGGGGGCTGCGACCCCCTCTCCCCTCCCAAAACCAGCGCGGGGGTGGGGGGGGGGGTCCCTGCCCCACATAAAAACGGGGAGGGAGGGGGCGGAACCCCCCTGGTGGGACCGGGGTGGAGAAATGGGGGTCTCCACCCCCCAAAAACGCGCGGGAGGATCCTCCCCAATAATGCCCCCTTCCCAAAGTAACGCCCCCTCCCCACAATAACGCCCCCTCCCCAAAGTAACGCCCCCTCCCCAGGAAATCGAGGATCATTACTGGCAGCTCTTCCTGGCCAAGCGCGGCCTCCTCACGTGAGCGCAGGTGAGGGGGGGCTCCAATTGGGGAGGGGGGGCTCCCCCTGACCCCCCCTGAACCCCCCTGACCCCCCCCCGACCCTCCCCAGGAGCATCCGCGACCCCCCCTCAATTCAGGGCTGCAGCGCCAGGAGCCGCCACCAGAAGGCGACAAACGCCGAGCGCCGTTTTTGGGGGGCTGGGAGGGGGGGTCCGCACGCCCCCTCCCCCTCCTCTTTTATTCCAGGGGGGTCCGAACGCCCCCTCCCCCCCCCGCTCTGTTTTTATACATTTTATATCAATTTATACCCAGGGGGAGGGGCGTGGAGACCCCTCCCCACTTTTAGCCCTTTTTTTTGGGGGGGGGGAGGGGGGATGTACATAAATTTATATTTGGGGAGGGGGCGTCACAAGAGACTCTCCCCGTGCCCCCCCCACCCCCAATTTGGGTGGAAAACCAAAGAATTTGGGAAAACGCCAAATAAAAATCGATGTCGCTTCTGAGGGGCGGGTTGGGGTTTTTTTTGGGGGGGGAGGGGGCGCGCGCGGCCCTCCCCAACCCACCAGAACCCCCCCCCCCAAATAAAACGAGGCCGAGCGAGGGGTCTTTTATTGCTTGAGCAGCCGCCGGGGGGGCGGCGGGGGGGGGCGCAGGAATTTGGGGAGGGGGCGTTATTGGGGGAGGGGGCGTTATAGGGGGAGGGGGCGTTATTGGGGGAGGGGGCTTCTTCCTCCATCACAACGACACAAGCGGGGGGGGGGGCACGACCATATTGCACTTCCAATGGGGGGGGGGACTTAAAAAGGGGGGGAGGGCGGGCACAAAGTCGCCCCCTCCCCAAAATCAGCGTGGGAAAAGGGGAAGGGGCGGGGCGGGGGGGGCTGGGCCCCCTGGGTCGGGGGGGTCCAAATTTAGGGGGAGTCAGGGTCGTACACGGAACCCCCCCCCAATTTACAGAGCCGGGCTGGCACTCCCCCCCCCCGCCCCCCCCCCCAATTCCCGGGGGTCTCTCAGGTGCGGGCGGGGCCCTTCCCGCGGGCGGGGGGCTGCGGTGGGGGGGGGCTCTGGGGCGGGGGGGGGGTCTCGGCCTCGTCCCCCGAGCTCGCCCCTCCCCCATCCGTCACCTCCAGCTCCGAGTCCGACCCCTCCCCCACCCCCCCTGCCCCCCCCCCGGCGCGGGGGGGCGCGGGGGGCGCGGGGGGCGCGGGGGGAGGGGGCGGCAGGTAGAAGGGGGGTGGGTAGAGCGCGGCGGGGGGGGGCAGCTTGGCGGGGGGGGGCAGCGGCAGCGCCCCCGGCAGGTACGACCCCCACCCCCAGGGGTACTCGGGGAGGGGGGGGCGCCCGTAGCCCCCCGCCCCCAAAAGCGCCGGGGCCTTGGAGTAGCCCGAGAGACCTGCGGGAAGTGGGGAGGGGGCGTCAGTGGGGGCGGCCCCGCTCTGGGGGTCCCGGTTTTGGGGGGGGAGACTCGGGGGGTCCCTGCCCCGCTTTGTGGGGGGTCTCGTTCCCACCCGGGGGTCCCCGCCCCTTTTGGGGGGTCTTTGCCCCGCTTTGCGGGTCCCGGTTTTGGGGGTTCCGTTCCCACCCGGGGGTCCCCGCCCCGTTTTGGGGGTCCCGTTTTGGGGGTCCCTCTTTGGGGTCCCTATTTTGGGCTCCCCATTTGGGGTCCCGTCTGGGGGTCCCGCCCCGGTGCCCCCCCCGCCCCCCCGGGGGTCGCGCCCCCCTCACCGGAGCCCAGGAAGGGCGCGGCCGCCTCCAGCCGCAGCTTCTGGGGGGGCTCGGGGGGTCTCTCGAACAGAGGGGGGCGCCCGGGGGGGTCTGCGGGGCGGGGGACGCAGAACAGCGACTGCAGCGTCTGGGGGGGGCGCGGGATTTGGGGAGGGGGCCATGGCAGACCCCTCCCCAATTCCCCCCCGGTACCTGGGGTCTCTCTGACTGAAGCCCCCTCCCCAACTCCCCCCGGAGTCTGACTGAAGCCCCCTCCCCAATTCCCCCCGGAGTCTCTCTGACTGAAGCCCCCTCCCCAATTCCCCCCGGAGTCTCTCTGACTGAAGCCCCCTCCCCAACTCCCCCCGGAGTCTCTCTGACTGAAGCCCCCTCCCCAACTCCCCCTCCTCTCTCCCTCCGGGCCCCTCCCCTCGCCCCCGCTCCCCGGGCTCTCTCTGACTGAAGCCCCCTCCCCTATTTCGGCCCGGCCTTACCTCGGGGGTGCCGGGGCCGCACTCGGGGCCGGGGGCGGGGCAGGGGCCGGGGGTCAGCAGCAGCGGAGCCCCCCCCCCCAATTCCAGGAGGGGATAATTCACCAGCACCACTTTGCTGAAGTTGAACTTGTAGGTGAAGCGTTTGCCCTTGGTCTTGTGCAGGATCCGCTTGTTGTAGTAATACCTGGGGAGGGGGCGCGGCCTCGCTGCGACCCCCGCCCACCCTCCCGAACCACCCAGGGACCGCGGCGGAGGAGTCAGCCCACCCAGTCCTGAGACCCCCGGAGCCCCCCGGAGCTCCCCAGGACCCCGAGAGCCTCCCAGAGCCCACCCAGAGCCTCCTGAAGTCCCCCCGCACCCCCTGGAGGTCCCGGGCTCACTCTGGGGGTCCCCGGGATGGGGATTTAGGGCCCCTTTGTGTCCCCCCCGTGTCCTCCCTGTGCGTCCCGGGGGTCCTCAGGGTGATTCCGGGGTGGCTCTGAGGGGCCCCAAGGTGATTTAGGGTGATTTAGGGTGATTTAGGGTGATTTTGGGGTGATTTTGGGGTGATTTTGGGGTGATTTTGGGTGATTTTGGGGCGATTCGGGGCGGTTCTGGGCGCTCCCCTGACCTGAGGGCGCGGCTGAGCTTGTCGTAGTTCATGTGGGGCTTGCACTTGCGCACCCCCCAGAGCCGCGCCACCTCGTCGGGGTCCTTGATGACGAACTCGCCGTAGTCGCCCTGCCAGGCGATGACCTCGCGGTACTGCTCCTGCCGCAGCAGCTCCAGGATGAAGTGCCACAGCTGGATCTGCCGCGAGCCGGGGCTCGACTCCGCCTTGTACGCCCACTCGGGGAACGCGAAACCTGCGGGGACAGCGGCGTGACGTCATCGGCGTGACGTCATCGGCGTGACGTCATCGGCGTCGCTGCCAGTGCCGTGATGTCACCGCCATCGTCATCATCATCATTATCGTTATCATCATTGTGATGCCATCGTCACTGTGACATCCGTGTGAGGTCATCATCACCGTCATCATCACCATCATCATCATCATCACTGTGACGTCGTCACTGTGACGTCATCAGTGCGACTTCATCATCATCATTATCATCATCATCATCATCATTATCATCGTCATTGTTGTCATTGTTATCAGCAGTGTGACATCGTGAATCGGTGTGATGTCATCATCATCAATATGACATCATCAATGTGACGTCATCAGTGTGACATCATCTGTGTGACATGTGTGTGACATCATCATCACTGTGACACCCTGCTGTGCCCACTCGGGGAACGTGAACCCTGAGGGGACACGTGTGACGTCATCGAGGTGACATCATCACCGCTGTGACACCCCCGGTGTCACTGCTGGGCCCGCCTGGAGCCGTGGGGGACACGAGGTCCTCACCTGGATCTGGGCGGGCAGCACTGGGGCTTCCAGCTGTGTCCAGGTGTGTCCCCAGGTGTCCCCAGGTGTGCCCAGGTGTGTCTCAGCCCCCCCCAGGTACCCCCAGGTGTGTCCCCAGGTGTGTCCAGGTGTGTCCCAGACCCCCCCAGGTACCCCCAGGTGTGTCCCCAGGTGTTCCCAGGTGTGTCCACGTGTGTCCAGGTGTCTCCAGGTGTGCCCAGGTGTGCCCAGGTGTGTCCCAGGCCCCCCCAGGTACCCCCAGGTGTGTCCCCAGGTACGTCCAGGTGTGTCCCAGACCCCCCCAGGTGTCCCCAGGTGTCCCCCCCGTACCTGGGGCCCAGAGCGCGGGCACGGGCGCCGTGAGGAGCAGGTCGGACAGGCAGGTGCAGTCCATGGCCAGGGTCACACCTGGGGGGGGAGGGGGCGTCACTGGGGGCGGGGGGGGGGGATCCCGGGGGGGTTTTGGGGAGGGGGATTGGGGGATTGGGGGGGAGGAGAGATTTTGGGGGCACGTGGGGAACATTTGGGGGGATTTGGGGGAGGTTTGGAGGGGTCCGGGGGGGGTTTTAGGGATATTGGGGCACCTTTAGGGGGGATTTGGGATTTTAGGGATACAGGGGTGGTTTTAGGGCCGCATCCGGGGGCGCGGGGAGGATTTGGGGTGCCGGCCGCTCTTCCCCTCCCCCACCCTGCCCTCCCCCCGCCCCTCCCCCCACTGCCCCCCGGCAGCGGCGCCGCTCCCCCGGAATTATTTGGGATTTCGGAATTTGGGATTTCGGAATTCGGGATTTGGGGATCTGCTCGTTCTTTGGGATTTGAGGATCCGCTCGTTCTTTGGGATTTCGGAATTTGGGATTTGGGGATCCGCTCGTTCTTTGGGATTTCGGAATTCGGGATTTGGGGATCCACTCGTTATTCGGGATTTTGGAATTCGGGATTTGGGGATCCGCTCGTTCTTTGGGGTTCTCTCGTTCTCTGGGATTTCAGGACTCTTCTCTCGCTGTTATTTGGGATTCTCTCGCTATTTGGGATTCTCTCGCTGCTATTTGGGATTCTCTCCTTCTCTGGGATTATTTGGAATTCGCAGCTTCCTGAGCCTTTGGGGTTTTTTCCTCGCTCGCGCCGTTAACGACCCGCGCTGGGAATTGGGGCCGCGGGCAGCGCCGGGCACGGGGGACCCTAAACACACACACAGACAGGAATCCTATAGACACAGAAACTCTATAGATACAGACCCTAAACACACACACAGACAGGAATCCTATAGACACAGAAACCCTATAGATACAGACCCTAAACACACACACAGACAGGAATCCTATAGACACAGAAACCCTATAGATACAGACCCTAAACACACAGAGATCCTATAGATACAGAAACCCTATAGATACACAGAGATCCTATAGATACACAGGCCCTAAACACACACACATCCCCTATAGATACACACAGAGACCCTATAGATACACAGATCCTATAGACACAGAGGCTCTATATACACACAGACAGACCCTATAGACACACAGAGACCCTATAGGGGCACAGAAACCCACTATAGACACGCAGACCCCACTATAGACACAGACATCCCCTACAGATGCAGCCCCTATAGGGACGGATCCCTTATAGACACAGATCCCCTATACGGACGGATCCCCTATATGGACAGATCCCCTATAGACACAGATCCCTATAGACACGGCCCTCACTCCCCCTTAAACACACAGACCTCAAACCCCCCCTACACACCCCCTATAGACCCCAAACCGCACCCGAGCCCCCCACAGACCCCAAATCCCCCCCAAATCCCCCCTAAATCTCACCCCAGACCCCAAATCCCCCCCAAATCCCACCCCAGACCCCAAATCCCTCCCCAGACCCCAAATCCCACTCCAGACCCCAAATCCCCCCCAAATCCCTCCCCAGACCCCAAATCCCCCCCAGCCCTTCCCCCCCCCGTTCCCACGGCCCCTCCCCCCGCCCTCATTAATTATTCATCAGCCCCAATTACCGCCCGCGCGCCCTCGTTGTTTCATGACCCGCGGCGATGGCAGCGAGCCCGGACCCCCCCCCAAAATCCCCCCCCCAGCCCCGGGACCCCCGCCCATCTCCCCCCGAGCCCCCCCCAGCCCCCGGCCCGGATCGATCGCGGGATCAATGGGGCCGCTTTGATCCGCCGCGATCGGCGCCGGCCGGGGGGGTCGGGGGGGGTTTGGGGGGGCTGGGGGGCTGCAGGTGGGGTTGGGGGGGTCGGTGGGGGGCTTTGGGGGGGCTGGGGGGCTGCAGGTGGGGTTTGGGGGGGATTGGGGGAGGGTTTGGGGGGATTTGGGGGGGCTGGGGGGTCTAGAGGTGGGGTTTGGGGAGGGTTTGGGGGTCTGCAGGTGGAATTTGGGGGGTTTGGGGAGGGTTTGGGGGTCTGCAGGTGGAATTTGGGGGGTTTGGGGAGGGTTTGGGGGTCTGCAGGTGGAATTTGGGGGGTTTGGGGGTCTGCAGGTGGATTTTGGGGAGGTTTGGGGAGGGTTTGGGGGATTTGGGGGTCTGCAGGAGGAGACTGGGGGTCTATGGGGTGGTTTTGGGGTCTATGGGATGTGCAGCCCCTGCAGAGCCCCATAGAACCCCCATAGCCCCCCCATAGAACCCCCGTAGCCCCCCCATAGCCCCCCCCATAGGTCCCTCTATAGGCACCGCCCCGCGCTCGCACTGAGCGGCGGTGGCGGGGGGTAATTAATAATAATTAATTGATAATTAATGGCTCGTCATTAACAGCGTAAACAGCGGGGGCCTATAGAGCCCCTATGGGGCGGGGGGGGGGGCGTGCAGGGACCATCTATAGGGCGCGTGTGATATGGGCAGGGTCCACCCCCACCCCCTATAGGGCCCGGGAGACCCCTATAGGGTCCGGGGGGTCTCTGCAGACCCCTCTGTAGGGTCTGGGGGTCTCTGCAGACCCCTCGGTAGCTTCGGGAACCCTCTATAGGGTCTGGGGTCTCTCCGATCCTCTATAGGGTCTGGGGGTCTCTCTGAACCCCTATAGGGTCCGGGGGGGTCTCTGCAGACCGTCTATTGCTTCGGGAACCCTCTATAGGGTCTGGGGGTCTCTGCAGACCCCTCTGTAGGTTCGGGAACCCTCTATAGGTTCGGGAGTCTCTCCGATCCCCTATAGCGTCCGGGAACCCCCTATAGGGTCGGGGGGGGGTCTCTTCAGACCCCCTATAGGGTCTGGGGGTCTCTGCAGTCGCTCTATAGGATCGAGGAGCCCACCTATAGGGTGGGGGTCTCCATAGGTGCCCGGGACCCCGCAGTTCCGCGCCAGCAGAGGATGGGGGGGAGGGGCGGGGGGCGGGGGGGGAGGGGGAGGGGCGGGGGGAGGTTTGAGGGGGGGCCGGGATGTGGGGAGGGGTCCCGGGGGGGTTTTGGGGAGGGGTCCCGGGGCCGCCACTTCAAAGCCGCCGCTCGAGGCTGATCCGGCCCCGGTTCGGGGGGGTCCGGGGGGTTCGGGGGGGGTCCGGGGGGGTTCGGGGGGGGTTCGGGGCTGTTTGCGATCCGAGGGTCCCGGGAGGGGCTGGGGGGGATTTGGGGAGGGGGCGGGGCCGCGCTAATGAGCCATTAGCGGCTGATTAATGCGGCGGGGACGGGTTTGGGGGGGGGGACGGGAGCGGGGGGGGCGCGAGGGTTGGGGGGGGTCGTGCGAAAAGGGAGCGGAGACCCCCGGCCCCGGCTGGGGCCTCAAAACCCCCCCAAACCTCACAAAACCTCAAAAAAAACCCCAAACCTTCCCCCAAAACCCACCCCGCGTCACCGGAAACCCCCAAATCCGCTCTGGGGGTCCCGGTGCCGCCCCCCAAGACCCCAAACCCCCCCAAATCCGCTCTGGGGGTCCCGGTGCCGCCCCCAAAGACCCCAAACCCCCCCAAATCCGCTCTGGGGGTCCCGGTGCCACCCCCTAAGACCCCAAACCCCCCCAAATCCGCTCTGGGGGTCCCGGTGCCGCCCCCCAAGACCCCAAACCCCCCGAAATCCGCTCTGGGGGTCCCGGTGCCGCCCTCCGAAACCTCTCCGGGGGTCTCGGTGCCGCCCGCAAAGACCCCAAAAATTCCCCCCAGAGCCCTGCCGGTGGTCCCGGAGCCGCCCGGGGGTTGCCGGGGGTCGCGGCGCAGCCCCCGCAGCCCCCCCAGCCCGGCCGGGGGTCCCGGGGGTCCCGGAGCCGCCGCGTTCCGGCCCCGGCTCCATTTTTCTTCATTTGGAGCCACTTTAGCCCTGACGGCGCCGCTGATTTGAGGCTCCGGCGGCTCCGGGGGGGCGGGGGGGACCCCCGGGATGGGGGGGGCGGAGGGGGGGTCCCCCGGGATGGGGGGAGGAGGGGGCAGAGCGGGGACCCCCCCCCTGAACCGCCCGAGAAGGGGGAAAAGGCGCCCCCCGAAATTGGGGAATAAACTGGGGGAGAAAAGGGAGCCCCTCCCCCCCCAAGGAAATCGGGGGGGACCCCGGGGTGGGGGGGGCAGAGGGGGGGGACCCCGGGGTGGGGGGGGCAGAGGGGGGGGACCCCCGGGGTGGGGGAGGTGGGAAAAGGGGGACCCCCCCCCGGAACCGGGGAGACCGAGGGGGGAGCGGGATGGGGTCGGGGGGTGCTGTCGGTACCAGGGGGATTCGGGGGTACCGGGGGGGTGTTGGCGGTACCGGGGGAGGTTCCGGCGGTACCGGGGGAGATTCGGGGGTCCCGGCAGTGCCGGGGGGTGCCCCGGAGGGTGTTGACGGTACCGGGGAGGTTCCGGCAGTGCCCGGGGGGGATCCGGCGGTACCGGGAGGGTTCCGGCAGTGCCAGGGGGGTCCCGGGGGGTGTTGACGGTACCGGGGGAGGTCCTGGTGGTACTGGAGGGGCCCCGGTGGTACCGGGGGGGGTCCCGGCAGTACCGGGGGAGGTTCTGGCGTTATCGGGTCTGGTCCCGGCAGTACCGGGGGAGGTTCTGGCGTTATCGGGTCTGGTCCCGGCGGTACCGGGGGAGGTTCGGGGTGGTCCCGGCGGTACCGGGGGAGGTTCGGGGTGGTCCCGGCGGTCGTTGCCGGTATCGATCGGGCCATGGGAACCATCCGTTATCGTGACAGGGAGCGACTCGCGGCCCCATCGATCCCGGGCTGGGCGGCCCCGGCCCCGGCCCGGGGGAACGGGAACGGGACAGGAACGGGATTGAGACGGGACGGGATTGGGATGGTAACGGGATGGGAACGGGACGGGAACGGGACGGGAACGGGAACGGGACGGGAACGGGATTGAGACGGGACGGGATTGGGATGGGAACGGGAACGGGACGGGAATTAAACAAATACCGCACAGGAACGGCACCGATCCCGCATTGATCCCGCACCGAACCCGCACCGATCCCGCACCGAACCCGCACTGATCCCGCACCGATCCCGCACCGAACCCGCACTGATCCCGCACCGATCCCACAGCGGCCCCACACCGATCCCACACCAATCCCACACCGATCCCACAGCGGCCCCACAGCGGCCCCACACCGGCCCCACAGCGGCCCCACAGCGGCCCCACACCGATCCCGAACCGATCCTACACCGGCCCCACACCGATCCCACACCAATCCCACACCGATCCCACACCGGCCCCACAGCGGCCCCACACCGATCCCACAGCGGCTCCACACCGATCCCACACCGATCCCACACCGGCCCCACAGCGGCCCCACAGCGGCCCCACAGCGGCCCCACACCGATCCCACAGCGGCTCCACACCGATCCCACACCGATCCCACACCGATCCCACACCGGCCCCACAGCGGCCCCACAGCGGCCCCACACCGATCCCACACCGATCCCACAGCGGCTCCACACCGATCCCACACCGATCCCACACCGATCCCACAGCGGCTCCACACCGATCCCACACCGATCCCACACCGATCCCACACCGGCTCCACACCGATCCCACACCGATCCCACAGCGGCTCCACACCGATCCCACACCGATCCCACACCGATCCCACACCGATCCCCCGCGGGTCCCTCCCGCATCCCGGGCGGCTCCGGCCCCGCTGCCGCACTCCCGGGGGATCCCCCCTTCCCCAAAAGCCGGGACAGCAGGGCCGGGTGTGGCCAGGTGTGCCCCAGGTGTGCCCCAGGTGTGCCCAGGTGTGCCCCAGACACGCACCCCAGGAGCGTCAGCCCTGCATTCCAGGCCGTGCCGGGCTCACACGCACAGGTGTGCAAGGACACGTGAGGGCACACAGGGCTCACACCTGCAGGTGTGCAATGACACGTGAACCCCGACACGGAACTCACGTGCACGGGTGTGCAAGGACACGTGAGGGCACACAGAGCTCACACCACACGTGCACAGGTGTGCAAGGACACGTGAGTGCACACACAGCACACGTGCACAGGTGCACAAGGACACGTGAGGGCACACCGAGCTCACATGTGCAGCTGTGCAGGGCACACGTGAGTGCACACAGGGCACACACGGCACACAGGTGTGCAACGACACGTGAGGGCACACAGAGCACACGTGCACAGGTGTGCAAGGATACGTGAGGGCACACACGACTCACACCTACGGGTGTGCCGGGCTCGCGGGAGGGCACACAGAGCTCACAGCACACGTGAGCAGGCACAGAGCATGGGTGTGCAAGGACACGTGAGGGCACACAGGGCTCACACCTGCAGGTGTGCAGGGCACACGTGAGGGCACACAGAGCTCACACCACACGTGCACAGGTGTGCAAGGACACGTGAGGGCACACAGGGCTCACACCTGCAGGTGTGCAACAGCACGTGAGTGCACACAGAGCTCACAGCACACGTGAGCAGGCACAGAGCATGGGTGTGCAAGGACACGTGAGGGCACACAGAACTCACACCTGCAGGTGTGTAAGGACACGTGAGGGCACACAGAGCTCACAGCACACGTGAGCAGGTGTGCAATGACACGTGAAGGCACACACAGCACAGGTGCACGGGTGTGCAAGGACACGTGAGGGCACACAGAGCACACGTGCACGGGTGTGCAAGGACACGTGAGGGCACACACAGAGCTCAGGTGAGCCCACACACCTGTCCTGAGCTCCCCCCCCACCAGGCGGGCACAAACCAGAGCACGGCCGGACACCCCCACCCAAAAATCCGCCCCGGGACCCCCCCGCGGCCGCGGCACATCCGGGGGGACACCGGGGACAGAGGGACAGGGGGACAGAGGGACAGAAGGACAGAGGGACAGGGGGGACAGAGGGACAGAGGGGGCAGAGGGACAGAGGGACAGAGGGACAGAGGGACAGGGGGACAGGGGGGACAGGGGACAGAGGGACAGGGGGGACAGAGGGACAGGGGGACAGAGGGACAGGGAGGACAGCAGTGCTGGCAGTGACACCAGGGACACCGGCGACACCAGTTCAACCAGTGCCACCAGTGCGGCCAGTGCCACCTGTCCCCAGTGTCCCCACTGTGACTGGTGCCACCCGTGTCCCTCTGTCCCTCTGTCCCTGGTGTCCCCCCGAGCGCAGGGGAGGGGGACGTCGGGGGGTCTGTGGGGGTCCATAGGGGTCTATAGGGGTCCACAGGTGTCTATAGGGGTCTATAGGGGTCCATAGGTGTCTATAGGGGTCCATAGGGGTCTATAAGGGTCCATAGGGGTCCATAGGGCTGGGAGGCTCTATGGGCCCTAGGGCGGGCCGGGGTCTCCACAGAGGCTGCAGCTCTTAGGGGCGGGGGGGGTTCCGTGGGGCCGGGGGTCCCCAAAGACTACAGAGGGGCCCCAGTGCTGCAGGGCCGGGGGGCTCGGGGGGGCTCAGGGGGGCTCGGGGGGCTCGGGGGGGCTCAGGGGGCTCAGGGGGCTCAGGGGGGGCTCAGAGGGGGCTCAGGGGGGCTCAGGGGGCTCCAGAGGCTCTATGGGCTCTATGGGGTCTCTGTGGGGCCAGGCCCTCCGTGGGGCTGGGGGCTCTGTGAGGTCTCTCCAGGACCTGGGGTATCCATAGGGTCTCTAAGGGTCTGTCCAGGGTCTCTATAGGGTCTCGGGGTATCCATAGGGTCTTCATAGGCTCTCTACATGTTCTCTATAGGATCTGGGGTCACTATAGGGTCTCTATAGGGTCTCTCTGGGGTCTTTATAGGTTTTCTGTAGGGTCTAGGGTCTCTATGGGG
Source organism: Cyanistes caeruleus (assembly GCF_971803275.1). Classification (NCBI taxonomy): domain Eukaryota; kingdom Metazoa; phylum Chordata; class Aves; order Passeriformes; family Paridae; genus Cyanistes; species Cyanistes caeruleus. The sequence goes on from NC_141728.1 coordinate 37,292, forward strand.
TCTCTATGGGGTCTCTGTAGGGTCTCTGTGGGGTCTCTATAGGGTCTGGGGTCTCTCAGGGTCTCTCGGGGTCTCTATGGGGTCTCTATAGGATCTCTCTATAGGTTCTCTATAGGGTCTGGGGTCTCTCGGGGTCTCTGGGGGTCTCTCAGGGTCTCTATAGGATCTCTCTATAGGTTCTCTATAGGGTCTGGGGTCTCTCGGGGTCTCTGGGGGTCTCTCGGGCGCTGATGGATTCCCGCACTTGTCTCTTAATCTCCGGCGCGATCGATTCGCTATTTCCCTTTGTTGCCAGAAACTTCGATCGGGGCCGGCAGCGGCGGGAGGGGGGAAAAAAGGGGGTCGGGGGGGTTGGGGGGGGACACACAGAGCCAGGGACGTGGGGAGGGGGCGCAGGAAGGGGAGGGGGCGCGCGGGGGCGGCCGGAGCCGGAGCCGTCGGGAAAGTTGGGAACTCACCGCGGGGCGGCCTCGCATCGGGCCCGGAGAGAGGCTCGGGGGTCCCGGAGAGCGCTCGGGGGTCTCCGAGAGAGGCTCGGGGGTCCCGAAGAGAGGCTCGGGGGTCCCGGAGAGCGGTCGGGGGTCTCCGAGAGAGGCTCGGGGGTCCCGAAGAGAGGCTCGGGGGTCTCGGAGAGCGGTCGGGGGTCCCGGAGAGAGGCTCGGGGGTCTCGGAGAGAGGCTCGGGGGTCTTGGAGAGCGGTCGGGGGTCCCGGAGAGAGGCTCGGGGGTCCCGGAGAGCGGTCGGGGGTCCCGGAGAGAGGGGGTCGGGGGTCTCCGAGAAAGGGGTCGGGGCTGGGGGTCGCAGACCCTCCCCCTACGCCCCTTTTAGAAGGTTCGTGGCATCTGCAGAGGAAAGGGGGGGTGGGGAGGGGGGAGAGGGGGGAATTTGGGGTCTGGGGGAGGACAGGGAAGATCCGGGGGTCGGGGGGAGAGGGAGGAATTTGGGGGTCGGGAGGGGAGGGATGGAGGGAGCAGGGTCGGGGGGAGAGGGAACGGAGAAGGGGGAGAAGGATGGAGGGAGAGGCAAGGGGGGGTCGGGATCGGGTTCGGGATCGGGATCGGGATCGGGGTCGGGATCGGGATCGGGATCGGGGTCGGGATCGGGGTCGGGGGGACGGGGAAGGAGCGGGGATCGAGGGACCGGGATCGGGGGGAGCGGGGATGGAAGGAGGGAGCGGGGTCGGTGGGAGAGGGAGGGAGGGATCGGGAGCGGGATCGGGATCGGGGTCGGGATCGGTGGGAGAGGGGAGGGAGGGAGCGGGAATGCGGGGTCGGGGGGAGCGGGAATGCGGGATCGGAGGGAGCGGGAATGCGGGATCGGTGGGAGAGGGAAGGAGCGGGAATGCGGGATCGGAGGGAGCGGGAATGCGGGATCGGAGGGAGCGGGAATGCGGGGTCGGTGGGAGAGGGAATGCGGGATCGGTGGGAGAGGGAAGGAGCGGGAATGCGGGGTCGGTGGGAGAGGGGATGTGGGGTCGGAGGGAGAGGGAAGGAGCGAGGGTCGGAGGGAGCGGGAATGGAAGGAGCGAGGGTCGAGGGATGGGGCGGCCGGGAAGAACCGGGATCGGAGGGAGCGGGAATGGAGGGAGCGGGAATGCGGGGATGGAGCCGGGACGGCGGGGAGGGAGCGGCGGGGTCGGGAAGGGAAGGAAGCGGGGCCGGCGGGGATGGAGCCGGGACGGCGGGGTCGGGAAGGGAAGGATCGGGAATGAGGGGACGGAGGGAACGGGGCCGGCGAGGATGGAACCGGGACGGCGGGGATGGAGGGAACGGGGACGGGAAGGGAAGGATCGGGAATGCGGGAATGAAGCCGGGACGGCGGGGATGGAGGGAACCGGGACGGGAAGGGAAAGAACCGGGGCCGGCGGGGATGGAGCGAGCGGGGATGGAGCCGGGACGGCGGGGAGGGAGCGCCCGGGGCCGGCGGGATCGGGAAGGGAAGGAGCGGGAATGCGGGGATCGGAGGGAACGGGGATGGAGCCGGGACGGCGGGGATGGAGAGAGCGAGGACGGGAAGGGAAGGGTCGGGAATGCGGGGATGGAGCCGGGACGGCGGGAACGGGATGGGAGGGAGCCGGGAATGAAGGGAGGGAGCCGGGAATGAAGGGAGGGAGCCGGGAATGAGGGGACGGAGCCGGGAATGAGGGGACGGAGCCGGGGATGGAGCCGGGAATGAGGGGACGGAGCCGGGAATGAGGGGAGGGAGCCGGGGATGGAGAGAGCGGGACCAGTGGGAGCAGCGGGGGCGGCGGGGACGGAAGGTCCGGGGATGGAAAACCGGGATGAGGAGATGGAAAACCGGGATAAGGGAGAAGGAGCTGGGATGGAAAACCGGGATGAAGGAGAAGGAAAACCGGGATAGGGAAAAGGAAAACCGGGATAGGGAAAAGGAAAACCGGGATGAGGGAAAGGAAAACCGGGATGAGGGAAAGGAAAACCGGGATAGGGAAAAGGAAAACCGGGATAGGGAAAGGAAAAGCGGGATGAGGAAAAGGAAAAGCGGGATGAGGGAGAAGGAAAAGCGGGATGAGGGAGAAGGAAAAGCGGGATGAGGAAAAGGAAAAGCGGGATGAGGGAGAAGGAGCGGGACAGCGGGGGAGGATCAGAGGGAAGCGGGGGGGGTTGGAGGGAGCCGGGAACGGAGGGTCCGGGGTGGGAGAGAGGGAAGGAGGAAGAGGAGGAGGAGGAGGAGGAGGAGGAGGAGGAGGAGGAAGAGCGGGGCAGGGGAGAGGGAGGAGAGAGGGATGGGGCAGAGGAGGAGGAGGAGGAGGGAGGGAGGAAGAGGAGGAGGAGGAGGAGAGGAGGGATGGAGGGATCGGAGGAAGAGGAGCAGGGAAGGAGGAAGAGGAGAACGGCAAGACGAGGAAGAAGAGCAGAAGGAAGAGGAAAACGGGAAAGAGGAGGAAGAGGAGGAGGAAGAGGAGCGGGACGAAGGCTCCGGGGCCGCGCCGCCGGGGCCGGGCTTTAAGTAGCGGCCGAGCGGGGCCGGCGGATCGATGGATATAATTTTCCTCAAACTCGGAAAATAAAGTTCATCGCTGATCAAATTTGAAACCAGCTGCGGCGGCGCGGCCCGAAATGGGCTTCGATCGGGGGGGGCGGCGGCGGGGGGCACGCGGGGACCCCCCCCCCCGCGGGAGGGGTGGGCGTGGAGGGGAGGGGGAGACCCCCAAAAGTGTCCTGGAGACTGGGCGGGATCCACGCCCCACCAAAAACGGCCTGGAGGTGGTGTGGGACCCCCCCCAGAAATGCGGGGGGGACCCCGAGAATGTCCCCAAAACACGCGTGGGACCCCCAAAAATGTCCCCCCAAAATAGGCACGTCCGGGCCCCCAAAGTCTCCCCAAAATTGTCCCCAAACCAGGCTTGGGACCCCCGAAATGTCCCCAAAACAGGCGTGCCCCAAACCAAAAACGTCCCCCAAAAATGTCCCCTCAAAATTGTCCCCAAAACAGGCGTGGGACCCCCAAAAATGTCCCCGCAAAATTGTCCCCCCCCAGCGCCCCCTCCCCCCATTTCTGAGGGGTGGGACACTCCGCCCCCCCCAAATCGCATTTTGGGGAGGGATCCCCCCACTTTTTGGGGTCTGGGGAGCAGCCGGGGGTGGGACCCTTCGATTTTGTATGGGGGGGTCTCGCTCCTCCCCATCTTAATTTTGGGGGCTCCCCAAACCCCCCCCATTGTGGGTTGGGGGCTCCCCCTTTTCCCCCCCCAAAACTCCTCGGAGGGGTCTCCCCCCGGGGGTGACCGGGGTGGATTTGGGGGGGTCCGGGGGAGACGGGGGGGGCTTTGGGAGGGATTTGGGGGGGTCTGGGGGGATTTGAGGGTGCCCAGGGGGGTTTTGGGGGGGTCCAGGGGTGAGCGGAGGGAGTCCGGGAGGGGTCAGGGGGGTCCATGGGGTTCCGGGTGGTCCATGGGGGTCTCTGGGGAGGATCCGTGATGGGGTCCATGAGGGGGGGGCTGGGGTCCATGGGGGGGTCCATGGGGGGCTGGGGTTCCATGGGGGGGTCCATGGGGGGCTGGGGTTCTGGGGGGTTCCATGGGGGTTCTGGGGGGGGTCCATGGGCGGGGGGTCCATGGGGGTTCTGGGGGGTCCATGGGGGTCCATGGGGGGGTTCCATGGGGGGGTCCATGGGGGGCTGGGGTTCATGGGAGGGTCCATGGGAGGGTCCATGGGGGTCCAATGGGGGGTTCCGGGTGGTCCATGGGGGGGGTCCATGGGGGTCCATGGGGGGCTGGGGTTCATGGGGGTCCATGGGGGGGTCCATGGGGGGGTCCATTGGGGGGTTCCGGGTGGTCCATGGGGGGGGTCCATGGGGGTTCTGGGGGGGTCCAGAGTCCATGGGGGTGTTCCGGGAGAGGGGGGGAGGTGTACCCACCAACCCACCCCCCAAATTTTTAGCGGAACGCTCTCTCCATCATCCCAGAGCCTGGTGCCGGGGGTGGGGGGCTCAGGGGCGGGGGGCTCGGGGGTGGGGGGCTCGGGGGGGTCGCAGCGCGCGCCGCGCGTGTTTTGGTCGCTGTCTGGAGCGGCGGAATTATGAAAAATTCGCCCATCGACAGCGCGGCTCAGGCTCGATTAGGGCAGATGGGACATGACAGCCCCCGATCAATACGGGCCCGGCCGCCCAAGTGTCAAGTAATGAATCAATTTCGAGTAAATTTTCCATTTTTCAGGGCCCGTTCGGCGAGAGAAGAATATCCTCTTTTGTAAAGATATTATTATCGATTGCGGCGGCAATTTGACATCAGGGGTAGTTAATTCCACTCAGAATAAAATTGAAAACACTTGAGAGAGGGAGAGAGGGAGACAAAGGGTGGGGGGGGTGGGGGAGGGGAGGGGAGGGGGAGGGGGCGATGGGGGGTGGGGGGTTGGGATGAGGGGGTTTGGGGTGTGGGGGGGTGAAGGGATAAAGGGGTTTAGGATCGGGGAGGGTTGGGATAAGGGAGTTTGGGGTGAGGGGCTTTGGGATCAGGGGGATTCGGGGGTTGGGGTGAGGGGGATGAAGGGATAAAGGGGTTTGGGATCAGGGCTTTGGGATAAGGGGGTTTGGGGTGAGGGATAAGGGGGATTCGGGGATTGGGGTGAGGGATAAAGGGATAAAGGGGGGTTGGGATAAGGGGATTTGGGATCAGGCGGTTTGGGATTGGGGTGACCGGGATAAAGGGGGGATTTGGGATCGGGGGATTGGGGGATTTGGGATAAGGGGATTTGGGATCAGGGGTTTGGGATTGGGGTGACCGGGATAAAGGGGGGATATGGGATCGGGGGATTGGGATAAAGTGGTTTGGGATTGGGGTGAGGGGGATGAAGGGGTAAAGGGCTTTGGATAAAGGGGTTTGGGATAAGGGAATTTGGGATTGGGGTGAGAGGGCTGGATTGGGATCCAGGAGGGATAAACGGGATATCGGGAGCATGGAGTGACCCAGGGATGGGGGGATGCATCATCCCGAATTCCTGATCCTGAATTCCCCAGTCCCCAAATCCCGCATTCCTGATCCCGAATCCTGCATTCCTTAATCCCGCATCCCCGATCCCGCATTCCCAAATCCCGCATTCCCGAATCCCTCAGTGCCAGCCCAAACCCCAAATCCTGCGGCATCTCCCATCCCAAATCCCAAACTCCCCCATCCCAAATCCCGAATCAATCCCAAATCCCATCCCCTATCAGAATGCTGGGATTCCGGGATGCCGGGATTTTGGGATGCCGGGATTTTGGGATGTCGGGGTTTGGGATGCCGGGATTTTGGGATGTCGGGGTTTGGGATGCTGGGATTTTGGGATGCCGGGATTTTGGGATGCCGGGATTTTGGGATGTCGGGATTTTGGGATGCCGGGGTTTGGGATGCCGGGATTTTGGGATGCCGGGATTTTGGGATGTCGGGATTTTGGGATGCCGGGGTTTGAGATGCTGGGATTTTGGGATGCTGGGATTTTGGGATGCCGGGATTTTGGGATGTCAGGGATTTGGGATGCCGGGGTTTGGGATGTCGGGGTTCGGGGATCCCCAGGGTTTGGGGGTTCCGGGTTTTGGGGTGCCAGAATCCCGGGAAGCCGGCACTTGGAATGTTGCAGCTCCAGAATCCCCGCCTGCCGGGCTTTGGGATGTCGAGGTTTTGAGATTTGGGATGTTGGGGATTTGGGATGTCGGGGATTTGGGATGTTGGGGATTTGGGATGTCGGGGATTTGGGATGTTGGGGATTTGGGATGTCGGGGATTTGGGATGTTGGGAATTTGGGATGTCGGGAATTTGGGATGTCGGGGATTTGGGATTTGGGATATGGGGGTTTTTGGGATTTGGGGCTGGCAGTTTTTGGGATGCCGGGACCCCCAGAATTCTGGCGCTGGCAACGCCGGCGTTCCAGAATCCCAAATTTGAACATTCGGGGGCTCTTGGGCTTGCTGGAGTTTGACCCCTCGGGGTAGGTTTGGTTTTTTGGGTGCCGCTTTTTGGGATGTTGGAATCCAAAACCGCCGGGATTTGGGGTTTGGGGTTTGGGGTTTAGGATTTGGGATTGATTTGGGATTTAGGATTTGGGATTGATTTGGGATTTGGGATTGATTTGGGATTTAGGATTTGGGATTGATTTGGGATTTGGGATTGATTTGGGGTTTAGGATTTGGGATTGATTTGGGATTCAGGAGCCGGCGGGAGCTGCCGCACTTCGGGGTGGGGTGGCTGCGCCACCTCCGGCCGTGTCCTTGTCCCCTCATCCCCTTTTCCTCCTTCCCCTTTCCCGATGATCCCGATGATCCCGGCGGTGCCGCCGTTCCCGGTGCCGCCGTTCCCGGTGCCGCCGATCCCGATCCCGCCGTTCCCGACGTTCCCGCCGCCGCTCCCGCCTTGTTTAATGTTTCAATTTGGAGGAAGCCAAACATTCAATCAGGCGGATTAAACGTTTAATGCCGCCCATCGCTCACTGTCGCTGTCGCTGTCGCCGTGCGGGGAGCGCGGCCCGGCCCCCGCGGGGTCCCCGCGCATCGGGGGGGTCCCCTCGGTGTCCCCTGGATGTCCCCTGGATGTCCCCTCGGTGTCCCCTCGGTGTCACACGGGTCCTCACAGGGTCCCCGCAGATCGGGGGGGTCCCCTCGGTGTCCCCTCGGTATCCCCTCGGTGTCACACGGGGTCCCCTTGGTGTGCCCTCCGTGTCCCCGCGGGGTCCCCGCGGCTCGGGGGGGTCCCCTCGGTGTCCCCCCGGTGTCACACGGGTCCCCGCGGTGTCCCCTGGGTGGCCCAAAAGGGTTCCCGCAGCTCGGGGGGTCCCCCGGATGTCACACGGTGTCCCCACTGTGGCCCTAAAGGGTCCCCACGGTGTCCCCGCGGCTGCCGGGGGTGCCCGCAGTGTCCCCACAGTGTCCCCTCGGTGTCCCCACAGTGTCCCACAGTGTCCCACAGTGTCCCCTCGGTGTCCCCACTGTGTCCCCTCGGTGTCCCCAGTGTCCTGCGGTGTCCCCGGACTGTCCCTTAGGTGTCCCCACGGCTCCCGGGGGTCCCCTCGGTGTCCCCTCGGTGTCCCTTTGGTGTCCCAAACCGCTCCTCGTGGGTCCCCTCGGGTCCGGTGTCCCTCGTGTGTCCCCCTGGGACACCGTGGGGACCCCGTGGGGACCCTGGGGACACCGTGGGGACACCGTGGGGACCCTGGGGACCCCGTGGGGACCCTGGGGACACCGTGGGGACACCGTGGGGACACCGTGGGGACCCTGGGGACACCGTGGGGACACCGTGGGGACACCGTGGGGACACTGCGGGACGGGGACAGGACAGGGACAGGGATGGGGGGGGCTCTGTCGGGGGGGCTCCGACTCCGCCCCTCCCTCTCTTTAATTACCCTGCGCTGATTAATTGGGGGGGAGATGGCCCCGCCCCCTCCGGCCACTCCGACCCCCGGGGGGGCTCAGGGGGGGGTCCCGGTGAGGGGGGGCGGGACCGGGAATGGTCCCGGTGTCGGTGCCGGGGGCTCTGAGGGGGGGACCCGGTCCCGGTCCCGGTCCCGGTCCTGAGGGGGTCCCGGTCCCGGTCCCGGTCCTGAGGGGGTCCCGGGGTGAGTCCTGGTCCCGGTTCCAGTCCCGGTGCCGGTTCCCGGGAGGGGTCCCGGTTCCCGGTGCCGGTTCCGGTCCCGGTGCCGGTTCCTGGGAGGGGTCCCGGTTCCCGGTCCCGGTTCCGATCCCGGTGCCGGTGCCGGGGGTGGGTCCCAGTTCGGATCTCGAACCCGGTTCCCGGTGCCGGTTCCCTGGGTGGGTCCCGGTGCCGGTTAGGATCCCGGTGCCGGTTCCAGGGAGGGGTCCCGGTTCCGATCCCGGTTCGGATCCCGGTGTCAGTGCCGGTTCCTGGGGCGGGTCCCGGTTCCGATCCCGGTGCCGGTGCCGGTTCGGATCCCGGTGCCGGTTCCCGGGGTGGGTCCCAGTGCCGGTGCCGGTTCGGATCCCGGTGTCGGTCCCGGTTGCCGGTGACGGTTCCCGGGGTGGGTCCCGGTTCGTATCCCGGTGCCGGTTCCCGGTTCGGATCCCGGTGCCGGTTCGGATCCCGGTGCCGGTTCCCGGGGTGGGTCCCGGTTCGGATCCCGGTTCCGGTGTCGGTCCCGGTTCGGGTGCCGGTGCCGGTTGCCGGGGTGGATCCCGGTTCGTATCCCGGTTCGGGTGCCGGTGTCGGTCCCGGTTCGGGTGCCGGTGCCGGGGGGGTCAGCGGAGCGCAGCGGCCGCCGCGCTGATCAATATTCGATTTAGGTGCTAATTCGCCGCCGCCGGAGCTGTCAGCGGGTGATGGATGGGGGGCGGCGGGGGGCGGGGGGCGCGGGGGGGCTCGGGGGGACCGGGGGGGCTCGGGGGGGAACCGGGGGGGGCCGGGGGGGGCCGGGGAGGGGGGCGGCGCGAACAATGAGACCCCCGGGATCGGGACCCCCGCGGATGGGGAGGGGAGGGGGAAACACCACCCAGAACACCCCCCAAAAACACCCCCAGGAGCCCCCAAAACACCCCCAAAAACACCCCCAAAACACCCCCCAAAACACCCCCAAAACACCCCCAGGAGCCCCCAAAACCCAACTCTGGGACCCCCAAACCGACCCTGGGACCCCCAAATGGGGATCAGGGACCCTCAAACCAACCCCGGAGACCCCCGGAACCCACCTGGGGACCCCCGAATTGGGTCAAGGACCCCCAAATCGGGACCAGAGCCCTCAAACCCAACCCTGGGACCCTCAAACCCAACTCGAGGACCCCCAAACCCAACCCTGGGACCCCCAAATGGGATCAGGGACCCCCGAACCGACCCTGGGACCCCCAAATGGGATCAGGGACCCCCAAACCCAACCCTGGGACCCCCAAACCCAACTCGAGGACCCCCAAACCCAACCCTGGGACCCCCAGATGGGATCAGGGACCCCCAAACCCAACCCTGGGACCCCCAAACCACCTCCCCCCACCCCAAAAACCCATTCCCTCCCCCCCCACGCCCCCGCCGAGGGGGGCGCCCCCCCCCAATCCCCCCCCCCCCTCCCCCCTCCCCCGAAGATGGATGGCGGCGGCGGCGCGGCGCGTTAATTAACACTTGAGTTAATTAGTTCGGGCCCATTTACGAGTAAAATGTTTTGATTCCAAGGGAATTTCCATTCGGCGGCGCCGGGTGATGGATGGGGAGGGGGCGGGGGGGGGATTTGGGGAGGGGGGGTGAGAGGAGACCCCCCCCCCACCAATGTTGGTTTTTGGGGAGGGGGCGCTGTGGGCGCGAGGCCCCGCTGACGTCACGGGCAGGTGCTGCCCCCTGGCGGATCCAACCCCCCCCAAAAACCCCCAAAATCTCCTTGAATCCGCCCCAAAAAAATCCCATTTCCCCCCCAAAAAAAACTTGCCAAAAAAACCCTTCTTTTTCCCCAAAACCCCCTTTTTCCCCCCGAAAAACATCAATTTTTTCCCCCTCAAAAAACCCCATTTTTCCCCCCAAAAACCCCTTTTTTCCCCAAAAAAACCCCATTTTTCCCCCAAAACCCCCTATTTCCCCCCCCAAAAAAAAAATTTTCCCCCCAAAACACCTCTTTTTTTTTCCCCAAAAAACCCTTTTTTTCCCCCCAAAAAACCCATTTTTCCCCCCCAAAAAACCCATTTTTTCCCCCCAAAACCCCCTTTTTCCCCTCCAAAAAAAAACCATTTTTCCCCCCAAAACACCTCTTTTTTTTTCCCCCAAAAAACCCCTTTTTTACCCCAAAAGACCTTTCCCCCCCCAAAATCCCATTCTTTCACACCAAAAAAAACCTTTCAAAAACCCCCTTTTTTCCCCAAGACTCCCTGTATTTTCCCTAATAAAAATCCTCGGTTTTTCCACCCCAAAATCCTGATTTTTTCAACCCCAAAACCCCTTTTTTTTTCCCCAAAAAACCCATTTTTTCCCCTAAATCTGACTTTTCTTCCCCCAAAATAACCTTTCCAAAAAAACCCCGTTTTTCCCCACAAAACCCCCCGTTTTTCCCAAAAAAACCTTTTTTTTCCCCCAATAAAAATCCTTCATTTTTTCCCCCAAAAAATCCACTTTTTCCACCAAAAATCCCTTTTTTCACCCCAAAACTCCCCCTCCTCTTGCCCTCAAATTCCCCTCTTCTGCTCGCCCCAAAAGTGCCCAAATTCCCCTTTTCTCCCCCCAAAATTCTCCTTTTCCACCCCCAAAAGACCCCAAATTTCCCCTTCGCGCCCACATAAGGTCATGAGCCCGCCCACAAAGCACCACATGACCATATTTGGGCGAGGCCACGCCTCCATGCCCGCCCAGCACCAAATTAGGGCATTCTAACCACGCCCACTGAGGAAAAACAGCATATATGCGCTTCTAGCCACGCCCATATCCACATAAGGATGTGACCACGCCCATAATTCTATTTATGTTTATGGCCACGCCTTTAAACCCATATAAGGGTTTGGCCCCGCCCACTAAGCGGTGATTATCATAAAAGCGCGAAGCCCCGCCCCTTAAAGCATATAAGGCTAGGTCTCCGCCTACCATTACGTCATCACGCAGCCCCGCCCCCTGCCACGCGTTCCCGCGGTTCCGGCCCCAGGTGAGGGGGGGGCGCGGTTTCCATGGAAACGGGGGCGGGGGGACCCCCCAAAATCACCGGAACGGCCCCAAAAATCCTCCCCGGGACCCCAAAATCCCCGGAATTCCCCCAAAAATCCTCCCCGGGACCCTAAAATCCCCTGAACGGCCCCAAAAATCCTCCCCGCGACCCCAAAATCCCCGGAACGGCCCCAAAAATCCTCCCCGGGACCCCAAAATCCCCGGAACGGCCCCAAAAATCCTTCCCGGGACCCCAAAATCCCCGGAATTTCCCCAAAAATCCTCCCCGGGACCCCCAAATCCCCGGAATTTCCCCAAAAATCCTCCCCGGGACCCCAAAATCACCGGAATTTCCCCAAAAATCCTCTCCAAAATCCCCTAGACCCCCCCGATTTCCCCAAATTCCCCAAATTCTCCCCGAATTCTGCCCCAGACCCCCCCAAATTCCCCCGTAACCCCCCGAACTCTCCCCAGACCCCCCGGATCCCCCATGGCCGAGCCCAAGCCCCTTCCCCAGGAGCTCCTGTTCAACCCCGAGAGCGACCCCCGGGGGGGGCTGGGCAGGTGAGGGGGGCGGGGGCTTTGGGGGGGCTCAGGGGGATTTGGGGGGGCCCGGGGGGAGATTTTGGGGTGATTTGGGATGGTCTCGGGGGGATTTGGGGGAATTTTGGGGGGATTTGGGGGGGTCTCAGGGGGATTTGGGAGGATTTCGGGTGGGATTTGGGTCATTTCGGGTGGGATTTGGGGCATTTCGGGTGGGATTTGGGTCATTTCGGGTGGAATTTGGGACATTTCGGGTGGGATTTGGGTCATTTCGGGTGGGATTTGGGTCATTTCGGGTGGAATTTGGGACATTTTGAGTGGGATTTGGGTCATTTCGGGTGGAATTTGGGTAATTTTGGGTGGGATTTGGGGCATTTCGGGTGGGATTTGGGGCATTTCGGGTGGGCTTTGGGTCATTTCGGGTGGAATTTGGGACATTTCGAGTGGGATTGGGGTCATTTCGGGTGGAATTTGGGTAATTTTGGGTGGGATTTGGGGCGTTTTCAGGGCCTGGGATTTCCGGGGAATTCCGGGCGGGATTTTTGGGTGGAATTTCGGGTTTCCCTGAACCTTCCCCCCCCTCCTTTTCCAGGCTGTCCCCCCCCGGCTGGGTCCGGCAGCGTCTGGAGGAAATTTGGGGAGGGGTCCGGCCCTGGGGGTCCTTCCTGGACCAGCGGCGCTTCGGGGTCCCCCGGGATTTCGGGGAGCTCTGCCGGAGGCTGGGGCACAACGCGGAGAGATTCCAGAGCAACTACCTGATCCTGTTCCTGGGGCTGGTCCTGTACTGCCTGTGAGGGAAATCCTGGAATTCCGGGAATTCCAGAAAAATCCCGGCATTCTGGGGGCCTTTTTGGGGCATTTTGGGGGATTTTTGGGGGTTTTTTAGGGGATTTTGGGGAGGGTTATTCCCGAGGAATTCCCTGATCCTGTTCCTGGGGCTGGTCCTGTACTGCCTGTGAGGGAAATCCTGGAATTCCGGGAATTCCGGAAAAATCCCGGCATTCTGGGGGCCTTTTTGGGGCATTTTGGGGGGATTTGGGGTTTTTTTGGGAGGGTTATTCCCAAGGAATTCCCTGATCCCGTTCCCGAACTGCCTGTGAGGGAAATCCTGGAATTCTGGGAAATCCCGGAATTCCGGGAATTCTGGGGGGGATTTTGGGGTTTTTTTTGGGGGCATTTCCAGGCGGTTCTGGGGTTTTCGCGGGATGCAGTTCCTGAGGTTTTCCCGCTCCTCTTCCTCCCAATTCATCCCAGTCCATCCCAGTCCCTCCCAGCCCATCCCAGTCCATCCCAGTCCCTCCCAGTCCATCCCAGTCCGTCCCAGTTAATCCCAGTCCATCCCAGTTAATCCCAGTTTCCCCAGTTAATCCGAGTTTCCCCAGGCTCACGTCCCAGTCCATCCCAGTCCCTCCCAGCCCATCCCAGTCCATCCCAGTTTCCCCAGGCTCACGTCCCAGTTAATCCCAGTCCGTCCCAGTCCCTCCCAGTTAATCCCAGTTTCCCCAGTTAATCCCAGTTTCCCCAGGCTCACGTCCCCGCTGCTCTTGGTCGCTCTTGGGGTTTTTGTCGGGGCCGCGGTCGCCGTTCGGCTCCGGGCCCGGGAGGCGCCACTGGTGATACTGGGTGAGACTGGGAGGGAACTGGGATGGGACTGGGATGGACGGGGATGGACTGGGAGGCGCCACTGGTGATACTGGGTGAGACTGGGAGGGAACTGGGATGGGACTGGGAGGGGGCACTGGTGATACTGGGAGGGACTGGGAGGGATTGGGATGGACTGGGATGGACTGGGATAGACTGAGAGGGAACTGGGAGGGGGCACTGGTGATACTGGGTGAGACTGGGATGGACTGGGAGGGACTGGGATGGACTGGGAGGGACTGGGACAAACTGGGACAAACTGGGAGCCACTGGAAGGGAGTGGGTTGGGGACTGGGTTGGGAACGGGTTCATACTGGTTTGTACTGGTTTATACTGGTTCACACCGGTTCATACTGGTTCATACTGGTTTGTACTGGTTTATACTGGTTCACACCGGTTCATACTGGTTCATACTGGTTTGTACTGGTCCCCCCAGGCCGGGAGCTGGGCCCGGCCCACCAGCTGGGCGTGGCCGGGGGGGTTTCGCTGCCGCTCTTCTGGCTGGCGGGGGCGGGGGCTGCCGTCTTCTGGGTGCTGGGTGAGACCCCCGGGACCCCCCGAAACACCCCCGGGACCCCCCCAAAATACCCCCGAGACCCCCCCCAAAATAACCCCGGGACCCCCCCAAAATAACCCCGGGACCCCCCCAAAATATCCCCGGGAACCTCCGAAACACCCCCGGGACCCCCCCAAAACCTCCCCGGGACCCCCCCAAAATAACCCCGGGACCCCCCAAAATATCCCCGGGACCCCCCCCAAAATACCCCCGGGACCTCCAAAATCCCCCCCAAAAAATCCCGACCCCAAACCCCCCCTGGGACCCCTCAAATCCCCCCCAGGACCCCCCCAAACCCCCCCTGGGATCCCCCAAACCCCCCCAGGACCCCCCAAACCCCCCCGGGACCCCTCAAATCCCCTCCGGGACCCCTCAAATCCCCCCCGGGACCCGCCAAACCCCCCCCGCCCCCCCCGCGGTGTCGGGGGAGGTTTTTTGGGGGGGGTCCCCAATTCGGGGGTCCCCCCCTGACGCCCCCCCCCCCCCAGGGGCTGCTCTGGTGTTTTTGGGGTCCCACGCGGCGTTTCGGCAACCGGAGCCCCCCGAGAGCCCCGAGCTGCAGATGGAGCCCGTCTGACCCCCAAATATCCCAAAATATCCCCAAAATACCCCCCAAAAATATCCCCAAAAATATCCCAAAATATCCCCCAAAATATCCCAAAATATCCCCAAAATACCCCCCGAAATATCCCCCTGAAATATCCCAAAATATCCCCAAGATATCTCAAAATATCCCCAAAATATACCCAAATATCCCAAAATATCCCCAAAAATATTCCCAAAATATCCCCAAAATACCCCCCAAAATATCCCAAAATTAACCCAAAATTACCCCAATTATACAAAAAATATCAGAAAAATATCCTTGAAATAGCCCCAAAATAATCCCAAAATATCCCAAAATATCCCCGAAATATTCCCAAAATATCCCCAAAATATCCCCAAAATCCCCCCAAATCCCCCCAAATCCCCCCAAAACCCCCCCGAACTCTCCCCTCCCCCCCCATGCAATAAATTCCCGTTTTCCCCAAAAAATCCACTCGGATTCCGATTTCTGCTTTATTTGGGAAATTCCCGGCTTTTTCCCAATTTTTTTTTTTCTTTTTCCCGGGTTTTTTTTTTGTTGTTTTTCCATTTTTTGGGAATTTTTTTTTTGGGGGGGGGGGGGGAAATTTTTTTTTATTTTTTATTTTATTTTTCCCGCGCTGGGGGTGGGGGAGGGGTGGAAAATTCCATTTTTTTTTCTTCTCCTTTTTCCCGTTTTTTCCCGGTTTTTTTCCCGTTTTTTCCCGGTTTTTTTTCCCGTTTTTCCCTTTTTTTTTTCCCGTTTTTTTTCACGCGGGGTGGGGGAGGGACGAGGAGGGGGGAGACCCCTCCCCCCAAAATATCCCCAGTGCGACCCCTCCCCCTCCCAAAATCCCGGGATTTTTTGGGGGGGAAAAGGGAATTTTTTATTGGGGGGGAAAAAAAAAGGGAATTTTTGGGAAAAAAAAAGGGATTTTTTGGGAAAAAAAAGGGATTTTTTTGGGAAAGGAAAAAATTGGAATTTTGGGGGGGTCTGGTGTTTTTTTGGGGGGAGGTCCCGTGGGATTTTGGGGGGTGGGGGAGGGGTCAGTAGTAGGTTTCTTTTTCCACCCAACCTGGAAAAAAAAAATGGGGGGGAAAAGGTGAGAGTGGAACCAAAATTCCCAGAGAATTCCCATCCCCAAATTCCCCACAAAATTCCCCCAAATTTCCTCCAAATTCCTCCCAAAATTCCCCCAAAATTCCTCCCAAAATTCCCCACAAAATCCCCCCAAATCCCCCCCAAACCAAATCTCCCCAAATCCCCCCAAATCTCCCCAAATCCCCCCCAAATCCCTCCCAAATCCCCCCGAATCTCCCCAAACCCTAACCCCAAATCCCCACGAATCCCCCCGAATCCCCCGAATCCCCCCGAATCCGGGCGCACCGCCGGGGTTGCGGCGCAGGATGAGTTTGCGGATCTCGTCGTAGACGAAGATGAGGAAGCTGTAGGGGAAGGCGCAGAACCACCAGCTGGGCCTGGAACCGGGAAATTTGGGGAGGGGGCGTCAGCGGGGGGGGGCCCGGGGGGCGGCGCCCCCCAAAAACGCCAAAAAACCCCAGAAAAACGGTCAAAAACCGCCTGAAAATCACCCAAAAATCCCTCAAAATCCCTTCGAAATCCCCCCCAAAATGCCGCCCCAAAATTCCCAAAAAATCCCCCCAAAATCCCCCCAAAATTCCCCCCAAAATTCAAAAAAAATTCAAAAAAAATCCCCCCAAAATCCCCCCAAAATTCTCTCAAAATTCCACCCAAAATCCCCCCAAAATCCCCCAAAATTCCCAAAAAATCCCCCCAAAATCCCCCAAAATTCCCCCAAAATTCCCAAAAAATTCCTCCAAAATTCCAAAAAAATCCCCCCAAAGTTCCCCCAGATTTTGGGGTCCCCCCGCGCGTTTTGGGGGTGTTTTTGGGTCTCACTTCAGGGGGTACATGCGCAGCGCCACGTCCATGCCGGGGCAGTAGGACAGGAACGCCGCCAGCGCCGTCTCCTCGAAAAGCCCGAAAATCAGGATTTTATTCCTGGAAAAAAACAGAAAAAAACCCAAAAATCCCTCAGAGACCCCAAAAAATGGGGAATTTTTAGGAATTCCTAAAAAACCAAAAAACCCTCCGGGAATTGGGGAATTCAGGGATTTTGTCGTGTCCTTAAAATCGGATTTTGGGGAGCTCTGTTGGGTCTCGGGGGAGATTCCCGGGATTTTTTTTTTGGGGGAGGTTTTTGGGGGATTTTGGGAAATTTATCCCTAAAATTCCCTCCCCGCCCCCCAAATCCGAAGGGGCTGATTTGGAGGGGGGGGGTGGGGGGGTGAGGGATCCCAGCGGGATTTTGGAGCCTCATTCCTCCCGGATTTTTGGGATTTTCCATGGGAATTTGGGGATTTTCCCTGGGAATTCTGGGATTTTTCCTGGGAATTCTGGGATTTTTCCTGGGGTTTTGGGGTGATTTAGGGGTGTTTTGGGGTGTTTTTGGGGTGTTTTTGGGGTGTTTTTGGGTGTTTTGGGGGTGTTTTGGGGTGTTTTTGGGGTGTTTTGGGGTGATTTTGGGTGATTTTGGGGTGTTTTGGGGTGTTTTTGGGGTGTTTCCCTCACTTCATGCCCTGCTGGAGGACGGAGTTGCGGTGGGTCTTGGGGTGATTTTGGGGTGTTTTTGGGGTGTTTTGGGTTGGTTTTGGGGTGTTTTTGGGGTGTTTTGGGGTGCTTTTGGGGTGTTTTGGGGTGTTTTTGGGGTGTTTCCCTCACTTCATGCCCTGCTGGAAGACGGAGTTGCGGCGGGTCTTGCAGATGATCAGATCCGCCCACTGCACCACCACGATGCTGACGAAGAACGCGGTGTGGCACGTGAACTCCACCACCTTGCGCTGCTCGTACGTCTGGGGAGGGGGCTGCCGCTCAGAGACCCCTCCCCAAATCATCATCCCCGGGATCAGAGACCCCTCCCCAAATCATCCCCGGTCTCAAATCATCCCCCGGGATCAGAGACCCCTCCCCAAATCATCCCCGGGATCAGAGACCCCTCCCCAAATCATCCACAATTTTTTGGGCACCCCGGTTTTTTTTGGAGACCCCCGGTTTTTTGGGACCCCCATTTTTTTTGGAGACCCCCGGTTTTCTGGGGCCCCCCGTTTTTTTTGGGGACGCACCCACTGCTGGCCGTAGGAGTCCTCCAGGTCGTTGATGGTGCGGTCGTCCCAGCGCAGCCGGATCCCCACCAGGCAGGAGGGCAGGAAGCCGTTCTCCGCCAGGATCACGAAGTAGGCGAAGAACCCGCCCAGAGCCTGGATCATCCCTGCGGGAAAAACGGGGGGGTCGGCGGCCAATGGGAGCCAACCGGAGCCGACGGGAGCCAATCAGAGTCAAGGGGAGTCGATGGGAGCCAATCAGAGTCAAGGGGAGCAAAGGGGAGCCAATGGGGTCCCCCAGGACCCCCCACACCAATCTGACCGTGTGATGACCCTGAGTGACCCCTGAGTGACCCTGAGTGACCCCTGAGTGACCCTGAGTGACCCGAGTGACCCGAGTGACCCCTGAGTGACCCCGAGTGACCACTGACCGATCTGGCCGTAGGCCATGCTGATGAGCCGCTCGTTGACCAGCTTGTCGGAGCGGGGGTTGCGTGGTTGCCGTTTCATGATGTCGCTCTCGGCCGCCTCGTAGGCCAGCGAGATGGCCGGGACCTGCCCCGCCCCAAAAACCGGGGTTGGGGGTCCCCAAAAAACATCGGGGGGTGGGGGAGGGGAGGTTTCGGGGGCTTTTATGGGGGGCTCAGGGGAGTTACGGGGTCGAGGCAAACGGGGTTTGGGGGGTCAGGGGGTGTCTGGGGTGGGGTTGGGGTTTTGGGGTGGGTTTGGGGGTTTTTGGGGTGGATTTGAGGTGGATTTGGGGTAGATTTTGGGGTTCTGGGGTGGGTTTTGGGGTTTTGGGGCGGGTTTGGGGGTTGTGGGATGGATTTGGGGTGGGTTTGGGGTTTCTGGGATGGATTTGGGGTGGGTTTGGGGTTTTTGGGATGGATTTGGGGTGGATTTGGGGGTTTCTGGGATGGATTTGGGGTGGATTTTGGGGTTTTTGGGGCGGTTTCTCACCATGTCGGTGCCCAGGTCGATGCAGAGGATGGTGATGGTGCCCAGGGGCAGCGGGATGTTGGCCATGATGAAGAGCAGGAATGGGGTGATCTCGGGGATGTTGCTGGTCAGGGTGTAGGCGATCGACTTCTTCAGGTTATCAAAAATCAACCTCCCTGCCGGGGGGGACACGCAGCGTCACCGACATCCCCAAAACCCCATATTTCATCCCAAACCCCCCCAATTTCACACCAAAACCCCCCGTTTCCACCTCAAAACCCCTGATTTCACCCCAAACCCCCCCAATTTCACCCCAAAACCCCTCGATTTCACCCAAAACCCCCCGTGCGGACCCTCCTCGATGCCGGTGATGATGGAGGCGAAGTTGTCCAGCAGGATCGTGTCGGCCGCGCTCCCCCAGGTGTGTCCCCATGTCCCCAGGTGTCCCCAGGTGTGTCCCCAGGTGTGTTCAGGTGTCCCCAGGTGTCCCCAGGTGTGTCCCCAGGTGTCCCCAGGTGTCCCCAGGTGTCCCCAGGTGTCCCTCACCCTCCTCCACGCCGGTGACGATGGAGGCGAAGTTGTCGTCCAGCAGGATCATGTCGGCCGCCTGCTTGGAGACGTCAGAGCCGGCGATGCCCATGGCCACGCCGATGTCGGCTTTCTTCAGCGCCGGCGAGTCGTTGACGCCGTCACCCGTCACCGCCACGATGGCGCCCTGGGGACACCGGGGGGGTTGGGTTTGGGGGGGATTTGGGGGGGTTTGGGGGATTTTGGGGGATTTCGGGGGGTTTTGGGAGGGTTTTGGGGGGTTTGGGGGGGATTTGGGACATTGGGTGGAGCTGGGGACGTTTGGGGTGTTGGGGACATGGGGGACATTGGGGTTGGTTTTGGGGTCCTGGGCAGGGCTTTGGGATTTTGGGGGTCCCGGAGCCAGTTTTGGGGTCCCATGGCCATTCTGGGGGTCCCGGGGCTGGTTTTGGGGCCATTCTGGGGGTCCCAGGGCCGGTTTTGGGGTCCCCGGTCCGGTTTTGGGGTGCCCCCCACCTGTCTCTGGCAGCCCTCGACGATGATGAGCTTCTGCTGGGGGGAGGTGCGTGCGAAGACGATCTCGGTGTGGTTCTGCAGGATCTCGTCGATCTGCTCCGAGCTCATGTCCTTCAGGTCCGTGCCGTGGATCACGCAGGCCTTGGCGTCCCTGGAACCCCAAAAACCCCGGGATCGGCAACGGGAGACCCCAAAAACAGCTCTGAAACCCCAAAAACGGCTCTGAAACCCCAAAAGTGGCTCTGAAACCCCAAAAGTGGCTCTGAAACACCAGTCCTGGCCCACCTGGACTCACCTGGGGTTCCCCTGACTGATCTGAGGCTCACCTGGGGTTCACCTGAGCTGACCTGAGCTCACCTGGACTCACCTGGGGTTCACCTGAGCTCACCTGAGCTCACCTGGACTCACCTGGGGTTCACCTGGGGTTCACCTGAGCTCACCTGGACTCACCTGAGCTGACCTGGGCTCACCTGGGGTTCACCTGGCTGACGGGGATGTTGAGCCGGGCCGCGATGTCCTCCACGGTCTCGTTGCCCTCGGAGATGATCCCGACGCCTTTGGCGATGGCCTTGGCCGTGATGGGGTGGTCCCCGGTCACCATGATCACCTGGGGAGGGGGCCCGCAGGGTTGAGGAGGGGTCGGGGGGATCTGGGGTCACCCCCTGGTCTGGGGGGAAACAGGGGGGTCCTGAGGAGGATTTTGGGGGGATTTGGGGCAGATTTGGGGGGATTTGGGGGGATTTGGGGGGATTTGTGGCAGATTTGTGGCAGATTTGAGCAGAGGAAACCACCAAGGAAAATCCCAGGAAATGCAGGAAGGGTTTTTGGGGCCCGGGGGGGTCTCGGGGGGGATCCGGGGGTCCCGGGGGCGGCACCTTGATGCCGGCACTGCGGCATTTGCCCACGGCGTCGGGCACGGCGGCGCGGGGCGGGTCGATCATGGACATCAGCCCCACGAAGCAAAGGTTGTCGGTGGCGAAGTTGACGTCGTCGCAGTCGAAGGCGAAACCTTTGGGGTACTGCTCCTCCGGCAGGTAAAAGTGGCAAAAACCTGCGGGGGTCAGGCGGGGGTGAGACCCCCAGAATCACCCCGAAATCAGTCTCAAAATCAGCCCAAAATATCCCCAAAATCAGCCCAAAATCACCCCAAAATCAGCCCAAAATCCGTCCTAAAATGAGTCCCAAAATCACCCCAAAATGAGTCCCAAAATCAGCCCAAAATCACCCCAAAATCAGTCTCAAAATCAGCCCAAAATCAGCCCAAAAATCAGTCCCAAAATCAGCTCAAAATCACCCCAAAATCAGTCCCAAAATCAGCCCAAAATAGCCCCAAAATCACCATAAATCAGTCCCAAAATCAGCCCAAAATCACCCCAAAAAAACCCCAAAATCAGTCCCAAAATCACCCCAAAATCAGTCCCAAAATCACCCCAAAAAAACCAAAAAAAATCCCCCCAAAAACTCCCAAAATGTTCCCTAAAAAATCCACAAAAAATAAGAAAAAATCCTCCCAAAATAAAAAAAAAAAACCAAATAAAAATTAAAAAATCCCCAAAAGAGCAAAAAAAAATCCCCCAATAAACTCCCAAAAATAAAAAAAACCAAATAAAAATCATAAAAAATCCCAAAAAAACCCCCAAAATTCCCCAAAAACTCAAAAAAAATTCCCCCAAAAAATCCAAAAAAATAAGAAAAAATCGCCCCAAAATAAAAAAAAAATTTAAAAAAACCCTCAAAAATTCCCAAAAAACTCCAAAAAAATTCCCAAAAAAATTCCCAAAAAAATCCCAAAAAATCCCAAAAAATCCCCCAAACCCCCAAATCTCTCGTCAAAGCTCACCCAGCACCCTCTCCCCGAGCCCGCCCAGCTCCAGGTAGGCGTTCTGGAACGCTTCCTTCATCTCCTCATCCAGCGGCTGCTCCTTGCCCTGCAGCAGGATGGTGGAGCAGCGGTCCAGGATGCGCTCGGGAGCGCCCTTCATCACCAGCAGGTAGCGGTTGTCGTTGGGATCCTCGGTCTCGTGGATGGAGAGCTGAGATTCCCAAAAAAAAACGGGATTTGGGGGATTTTTGGGGATTTTTGGGGGATTATTTCAGGGATTTTTTTGGCATTTTTGGGGGGATTTTTTGGGGATTTTTTGGGGATTTTTGGGTGATTTTTGGGGGGATTTTTGGGGGATTTTTTGGGCATTTTTGGGGGGATTTTTTTGCAATTTTTTGGCATTTTTTGGGCATTTTTTTGGGATTTTTGGGGGATTTTTGGGGCATTTTTTGGGGGGATTTTTGGGGGATTTTTTGGGGATTTTTGGGGGGATTTTTTTTGGGGATTTTTTTGGGGGAATTTTTGGGGGATCCCCTCGGGATTTCCCGGGTTCCCCGCGGATTTCGGGGCCGCACCTGGTACTTGTTGGTGGAGTTGAAGGGGATCTCGGCCACTTTCTTGTTCCTCTCCCGCATCACCTTGACGGAGCCCGAGGAGAGCTCGATGCATTTCAGCAGCGCCGACTCCGAGGCGTCGCCGGCCACGTCCCGCTGCGGGAACACCCCAAAATCCGCCCTTCTGACCCCAAAAATCCCGCTGGGAACAGCCCCAAAATCCGCCCTTCTGACCCCAAAAATCCCGCCGGGAACAGCCCCAAAATCTGCCCTTCTGACCCCAAAAATCCCGCCGGGAACAGCCCCAAAATCCCAAAAAATCCCCCAAAAATCCCCAAAACTCCCAAAAATTCCCAAAAAATTCCCCTAAAAATTCCAAAAAAATTCCAAAAAAATCCCCCAAAACTCCCAAAAATTCCCAAAAAATCCCCCAAAAATTCCCAAAAATTCCCCCCAAAACTCCCGACCCCCACCTTGAGGATGGGGACGTTTTCCTGGCCCCCCTTGAACACGGCGCGGTTGCAGAGCCCCGCGATGTGGCTCAGCGCCACCCAGGTGGGCGAGCTCTTGTCGAAGGCGGTGCCTGGGGAGAAGAAAAAAATGGGTCAGAACCCGCCAGTTCGGACCAGTTTGGACCGGTTTGGACCGGTCTGGACCAGTTTGGACTGGTCTGGACCGGTTTGCACCAGGCTGGACCAGTTTGGACCAGTTTGGTGAAGTTCCCAGACACAAAATGCCCCCAAATCCCCCCCAGAACTCCCCAAAATTCCCATCCGCCTTCCCCTCTTCTCCCAGCAGCTCCCAGCAGCTCCCAGTGGCTCCCAGTGGCTCCCAGTCCCCCCTCCCTCACCGGACTGGTCCTCGGTGGTGTCGGCCTCGTGGATCTGGTTGTCGAACCACATGTGTGCCACGGTCATGCGGTTCTGGGTGAGGGTGCCGGTCTTGTCGGAGCAGATGGTGGAGGTGGAGCCCAGCGTCTCCACGGCCTCCAGGTTCTTCACCAGGCAGTTCTTGCGCGCCATGCGCTTGGCCGTCAGCGTCAGGCACACCTGGGGAGGGGCCCAAATGGGTCTGGGGGCTTCGGGGAGCCCCGCAAAACCCACCAGGGTTTGGCTCAGAAATCACGGGAAAAATCCTTAAAGATGCTGGGAGGTTTGCTCCAAAAATCCCCGAAAAATTACACAAAATCCTGGGAAATTTACCCCAAAAATCCCCGAAAAATTACACAAAATCCTGGGAGATTTACCCCAAAAATCCCTGGAAATTTACCCCAAAAATCAGAAGAAAATTCCCTCAAAATCCCAGGAAAATTCCCCCAAAAATCGCCCTCCGATGTCACCAGTTTCTTTCCCAGTCCATCCCAGTCCATCCCAGTCCATCCCAGTCCCTCCTGGAACTCCTTTCAACCCCTAAAATCCCCATTTCTCACCCCCAAAACCCCCATTTCCCACCCCCAAAATCCCCATTTTTCACCCCTAAAATCCCCATTTTTCACCCCCAAAACCCCTATTTTTCACCCCCAAAACCCCCATTTTTCACCCCTAAAATCCCCATTTTTCACCCCCAAAATCCCCATTTCTCACCCCTAAAATCTCCATATTTTCACTCCTAAAATCCCCATTTTTCACTCCTAAAATCCCCATTTTTCACCCCTAAAATATCCATTTTTAACCCCTAAAACCCCCATTTCTCACCCCATTTTTCCCCAAAACCCCCATTTCCCACCCCAAACCCCCCATATCCCCGCCGTGCCCCTCTCACCGTGACGGTGGCCAGCAGCCCCTCGGGCACGTTGGCCACGATGATGCCGATGAGGAAGATGACGGCCTCCAGCCAGGTGTAGCCCAGGATGAGGGAGAGGATGAAGAAGGAGATGCCGAGGAAGACGGCCACGCCGGTGATGAGCTGGATGAAGTGCTCGATCTCCACGGCGATCGGCGTCTTGCCCACCTCCAGCCCCGAGGCCAGCGTGGCGATGCGCCCCATCACCGTCCGGTCGCCCGTGGCGATCACCACGCCGCGGGCCGTGCCTGGACGGGCCGGGGGGACGGGGGGAATGGGGGAAAAATGGGGGGAAAGGGTTAAAAATGGGGAGAAATGGGGAGAAATGGGGAGAGAATGGGGAAAAAACGGTTTAAAAAAGCGGGAAAATGGGAAAAAATGTTTAAAAATGGGGAGAAAATGGGGAGAAATGGGGAGAAAGGGTTAAAAATGGGGGGGGAAGGGGAGAAAGGATAAAAAATGGGGAGAAAATGGTTAAAAATGGGGAGAAAGGGTTAAAAATGGGGAGATAATGGGGAAAAACAGGGAGAAATGGGGAAAAATGGGGAGAGAATGGGGAGAAAGGGTTAAAAATGGGGGGAAAGGGTTAAAAATGGGGAGAAATGGGGAGAGAATGGGGAAAAATGGGGAAAAACTGAAAAAATGCTGAAAAAATAACAAAAAACGGGGGGAAACCTGGGGCTCCCCCATCCCTTGAGCGACCCCTAAAATTCCGGGGACCCCTCCCCAAATTCCCGAGCCGTCCTGAGCCGCCTTTCAGCTTCTTTGGGGCCAAAAAATCGGCATTTTTCCGCCCAAAAACCGCCTTTCGCGGGGGTTTTGGGGCTCCCCGGGCCCCGAGGTTTGGGGGTCCCTGCGGGGTTTGGGGGCTCACCCTCGACGCAGTTGGTGGAGAAGAAGGTGATGTTCCGCGTCTCCAGGGGGTTGTCGTGGGTGCAGTCGGGCGAGCGCGTCTGCGGCTCCGACTCGCCCGTCAGAGAGGAGTTGTCCACCTGGGCGGGGAAATTCGGGGGGTTTGGGGGGAATTCGGGGGGTTTGGGGGGAATTTGGGGGGTTTTGGGGGGAATTCGGGGGGTTTTGGGGAAATTCGGGGGGTTTGGGGGAAATTCTGGAGCTTTTGGGGGAAAATTTCCTGGGAATTTGGGGAAGACTTTCCTGGGATTTTTGGGGTGATTTCCCGGCATTTTTTGGGGTGATTTCCCGGGATTTCAGGGACAATTTTCCTGGGACTTTTGGGGTGATTTTCCCAGGATTTTTTGGGGCTGTTTCCCGGGATTTTTGGGGCTGATTTCCCAGGATTTTTTGGGCTGATTTCCCGGGATTTTTGGGGCTGTTTCCCAGGATTTCGGGGCTCACCTTGCAGCCGTGGGCCGAGATGATCCTGAGGTCGGCCGGGACTCGGTCGCCGCCCTTCACCTCCACCAGGTCCCCAACCACGACCTCCTCGGCGTTCACCTGCATCTTCTCCCCCTCCCGGATCACCAGGGCTTGCTGCAATTCCCAAAAAATCCCAAAATCCACCCAATCCCCAAAATTCCCCACCTCGGAAACCCCCAAAACCCCCCCAAAAACCCCCAAAATTCACATTTTCCACCCCAACCCCCCCCAAAAAAATTCAGCTTACGCAGCCCCAGATCTCAAAATCCGCCCCCCAAACCTTCCAAATTTCCCCTTTTCAGCCCAAAATTGGGAAAAGGACCCAGAAATCCCGGGAAAAATTCTCCCCGGAATCCTGGGAAATCACCCCAAAAATTCCGGGGGAAAATCTTTCCCCAAACCCTGGGAAATTTTCTTCCAAAAAACCTCAATTTTTCGCCAAAGTTTTCACCCAAAAATTCCCCAAAAATTCACCAAAATTCACCAAAAATCCCCGAAAATTCCCCAAAAATTCCCCCAAAAATTCCCAAAAATTCCCCAAAATTCCCCAAAATTCCCGAATTTCCCGAATCCCACCTGGGGCACCATATTTTTGAAGGATTCCATGATTTTGGAGCTCTTGGCCTCCTGGTAGTAGGAGAAGCAGCCGGTGATGATGACGACGGCGGCCAAAACGATGCCCAGGTACAGCTGGGGGACCCCAAAAAAATCGGGATTCGGGGTCATTTTTGGGGTCTTTTTACCCCCCCAAAAAAAACTCCGAACCTCCACCCGAAATTCACGTTTTGACGCTTTTTAAAGGTCAAAAAAATCGCCCCAAAATCTCAGAAAAATCCCCCAAAAAATCAGCACAAAAATCTCAAAAATAAAAAAAATCCAAATAGGCTCCAAAAAAAATCCCAAAACAACAAAAAAATTTAAAAAATCCAAAAAAATCCAAAAAAACCACACCAAAAGCGAAAAAAATCCCCAAAATTAAAAAAAACCGAAAGAACCCTGAAAAAACCCCCAAAAACCCGAAAAAATAAAAAACCCCGAAAAAACCAAAAAAAATCCCCCAAAAATAAAAAAACCCGAAAACCTCCCCCAAAAATCCCCCTAAAAAACCCCGAAAAAATAAAAATAAACCCCGAAAAAAACCCAAAAAATCCCCCAAAATAAAAAAACCCCGAAAAAAAAAAAAGCCCCCAAAAATAAAAAAAACCAAAAAAACCCTGAAAAAAATAAAAAAAAATCCCCCCCAAAATTAAAAAAAAACCAAAAAAACCCCCCAAAAAATCCTCTAAAAATAAGAAAACCCCTAAAAAACCAAAAAATTTTAAAAAAACCCCGAAAAACCCCCAAAAAATCCCCCCAAAAATTAAAAAAAAACAGCAAAAAATCCAAAAAAATCCCCCAAACCCCCCAAAATGCGTTTCGTTTTGGCGGGGCTCTCACGTTGTCGTTGGAAGGTTCGTCCTCGGTTCCCGCCTGGATGCCGTAGGCCAGGAAGCAGAGGATGGCGCCGATCCAGAGCAGGATGGAGAAGCCCCCGAAGAGCTGCCGGCAGAACTTGACCCACTCGGGGGTGGTGGGAGGGGGCGTCAGCGCGTTGGGACCGTCCCGGGCCAGGATCTCCTGGGCCTTGCTGTGGGTCAGACCCTGCAGAGGGGGAAAAGAATCCCGGGATTGGCGGGAATCCGGGATTTCCCCGAAATTACGAGGAGATTCCCCGGAAATTCCACGAAAATTCCGCAAAAATTCTGCGGAAATTCCGTGGAAATTCCGCAGAAATTCCGCAAAAATTCCGCAAAAATTCCGCGAAAATTACACAGAAATTCCGTGGAAATTCCGCAAAAATTCCACGGAAATTCTGCTAAAATTCCGCAAAAATTCCACGAAAATTCCGCTGAAATTCCACGAAAATTCCGCAGAAATTTTGCAAAAATTCCGCAAAAATTCCTCAAAAATTCCACAAAAATTCTGCGGAAATTCCGTGAAAATTCCACAAAAATTCCGCGGAAATTCCGCGGAAATTCCGAGGAAATTCCGCAAAAATTCTGCAAAAATTCCGCGGAAATTCCGCGAAGAAACGGTGAAAAACGAAGGGAAAGCGACCTAAAAACGCCCCAAAACCAGCAAGAAAAGCTCCCAAAAGGATGGAAAAAGAGGGTGGGGGGCGGCCAGGAATTCCTGGAATTCCCGAAATTCCCGGGATTCCCAAAATCTCCTGGATTTTTCCCTAAAAAAACTCTTACCTGGACGCAGTCGGTGTTGTATTTCCTGCAGACCTCCTCGATCGACATCTTGTGCTCGGTCTGGGGTGGGGGGAGAGGAGCCCAAAATTCCGGGACCCCTCCCCAAATATTCCAGGACCCCTCCCCAAAAATCCCGGACCCGACCGGGCTCCCGAAAATCCCAAAATCCTTGAAAATTCCCCCCCAAATCCCCTGATTTCACCCCAAATCCCCCCAAATCCCCCAAATCCCCTCATTTCACCCCCAAAACCCCCCCAAACCCCCCCCAAATCCCCTCATTTCACCCCAAACCCCCCAAACCCCCTGATTTCACCCCAAAACCCCCCCAGACCCCCTCCCCCACTCACCATGGCCACCTCCTTCTTGAGGTCATCGAGGTCCCGGGTCTTGCTCTTGCCCTTTTTGGGGGACTCCTTGTCGCCCCCCTTGTCCTGCGTGGTGGCCACGCGGTAGCTGTCGGAGCCGCCGAACTGGGGGGGGTCGTTACTGGGGGTCCCCCAGACCCCCCACGACCCCCCCCGGGCGACCCCGCAGCCCCCGAAAGGAGAAACCCCCCCCCAAAAAAAAACCAACAATAAACCCGGAGAGAGCGGAGCGGAAACGGCACCAAAAACGCAGAGAAATGACCCAAAATTGGCAGAAATCACCCCAAAACGCACAGAAATGACCCCAAAATGACAGAAATCACCCCAAAAACGCACAGAAATGGCGCCAAAATGACAGAAATGGCCCCAAAACGCAGAGAAATGACCCAAAAGGCACCAAAAACGCACAGAAATGACCCCAAAATGTCAGAAAACAGCCCAAAAATGCAGAGAAATGACCCCAAAATTACAGAAATTACCCCAAAGCCACCAAAAATGGCACAGAAATGACCCAAAAGGCACCAAAACCAGAAATGAACCCAAAATGGCAGAAATGACCCCAAAAGCACAGAAATTACCCCAAAAACGCACAGAAATGACCCCAAAGCCACCAAAAAAGCACAGAAATGACCCCAAAATGACAGAAATGACCCCAAAGCCACCAAAAATGGCACAGAAATGACCCCAAAAGCAGAGAAATGGCCCCAAAATTGCAGAAATGACCCCAAAATGACAGAAATCACCCCAAAATGGCACAGAAATGACCCCAAAATGACAGAAATGACCCCAAAATACAAAAGCCGGCACGGAAATGACCCCAAAACCCCCAGAATCCCCCCCAAATCCCCCCCGGAATTCCCAGAAATTCCCACAAAAATTCCCAGAAATTCCCCTCCCCCCGCCCCTCCCCCACCCGGCCCGGGGGGGATTTGGGGGTTTCCACCCCCCCGCCCCTCCCCCACCGCCATCTGCTCCCCGTTAATCCGCGGGGGGGGGAGGGGCCCCGTGGGAAAACCGGGGGGGGGGAGGGGGAGGGGGAGGGGCCTTTGAGGGGAATTCACCTGGGGGGGGAGGGGACCCCGAAATTGGGGGGGGGGGGCGGGGGTCGAGTCCCGATTTTGGGGGGGAAATTCCCGATTTTGGGGAGGAAATTCCCGATTTTGGGGGAAATTCCCGATTTTCATGACAATTCCCGATTTTGGGGGGAAATTCCCGATTTTTGGGGATTCTCCCGGTTTTTTTGGGGGGTGGATTTCCCTGTTTTTAGGGGTTTCCTGGTTTTCCGTGAGGTTTTTCCCAATTTTTTGGGTGGATTTCCCTGTTTTTTACGGGGTGTTCCTGAATTTCCAGGGGTGGGGACAGACACGGGGACAGGGGGACAGCGGGATTTGGGAATATCAGGATTTGGGGACAGCGGGATCTGGGAACGTCGGGATTTGGGGACATCGGGATTTGGGGACATTGGGATTTGGGGACATCGGGATTTGGGGACATCGGGATCTGGGGACAGCGGGATTTGGGGACACAGGGACATCGGGATCTGGGAATATCGGGATCTGGGAATATCGGGATCTGGGGACACCAGGCCTCCAGGCCCTGCCAGGCCGCAGGGACAAGGACACGTTTAGGGACATCGGGATTTGGGAACACCAGGATTTGGGGACACAGGGACATCGGGATTTCCACCGCAATCTGGGGACACCAGGCCTCCAGGCCCTGCCAGGCCGCAGGCGCGGGGACAAGGACACGTTTGGGGACACCGGGATTTGGGGACATCGGGATTTGGGGACATCGGGATTTGGGGACATTGGGATTTGGGGATATCAGGATCTGGGGACCCCAGGATTTGGGGACACGGGGACATCGGGATTTGGGGATATCAGGATCTGGGGACACCAGGCCTCCAGGCCCTGCCAGGCCGCAGGCGCGGGGACAAGGACACGTTTGGGGACATCGGGATTTGCACGTCCCGAGGCTCCAGGACATCGGGATTTACACCGGGATGGGGACGCTGGGATGGGGACAGGGGGCTGGGGACACCGGGATTCGGAAATATCGGGATTTGGGGACATCGGGGACACGGAGCTCCAGGCCTGGCAGCGGCGATGGCGCAGGGACAAGGACACGGGGACAGCGGGATCTGGGGACACTGGGATGGGGACACGGGGACATCGGGAACTGGGGACATTGGGATGGGGACACGGGGACAGCGGGATCTGGGGACACTGGGTTGGGGACACGGGGACATCGGGAACTGGGGACATTGGGATTTGGGGACACTGGGATTTGGGGACATTGGGAACTGGGGACATTGGGATTTGGGGACACTGGGATTTGGGGACATTGGGAACTGGGGACATCAGGATTTGGGGACATCAGGATTTGGGGACACGGGGCCATCGGGATTTGGGACCTCAAGGACATCGGGATTTGCAGGGCCCGGCGGCGCTGCTGGCACGGGGCCGAGGTGGCAGTGACACGCGGGGGACACTCGTGACACACTCAGGGGACACTCGGGGACACTGGTGACACGCGGGGGACACTCGTGACACACTCAGGGGACACACAGAGGACAGTCGTGACCAGCGTGACACGCTCAGGAGACAATTGTAACACGCTCGTGACACGCTCGGGGACACTCGTGACACACCCAGGGACACTTGTGACACACCCAGGGACACTCAGGACACGCAGGGGACACTCGTGACACGCTCGGGGACACTCGTGACACACCCAGGGACACTCAGGACACACTTGGGGACACTCATGACACACTTGGGGACACTCGGGACACACTTGGGGACACTCGGGACACACCCAGGGACAGTCGGG
Source organism: Cyanistes caeruleus (assembly GCF_971803275.1). Classification (NCBI taxonomy): domain Eukaryota; kingdom Metazoa; phylum Chordata; class Aves; order Passeriformes; family Paridae; genus Cyanistes; species Cyanistes caeruleus. Next base: position 67,715 of record NC_141728.1, read on the forward strand.
ACAGGCAGGGGACACTCGGGACACACTTGGGGACACTCGTGACACACTTGGGGACACTCGTGACACGCTCGTGTGCGGCCTGGGTGACGCAGGAGCCTCAGCACGGCCGGGGGTGGGGGTGGGGAGGGGCCCGGGATGTCCCTGAGAGTGTCCCTGGCACACCTGGGGACACCTGGGCACACCTGGGCACACCTGGGGACACCTGGGGACACCTGGGGATACCTGGGGACACCTGGGGATACCTGGGGCACACCTGAGGGACACCTGGGGGACACCTGGGGACACCTGGGGATACCTGGGGATACCTGGGGGACACCTGAGCACACCTGAGCACACCTGAGCACACTTGGGGGACACCTGGGGACACCTGGGGATACCTGGGGATACCTGGGGACACCTGGGGGACACCTCAGGACACCTGGGGACACCTGGGGGACACCTCAGGACACCTGGGGACACCTGGGGACACCTGGGCACACCCGGCCCTTGCACGCCCGCCCCACCCTTGGCGCGCTCTTTTCCAGCACCTTCCACGCCCGTCCCTTGCACGCCCCTGCAGCAGCGCGCCGGCGCCTCGCACACCCACCCCATCCTCGCACACCCACCCCATCCTCGCACACCCACCCCGATCCTTGCACACCCACCCCGATCCTTGCACACCCACCCTGATCCTCGTACACCCATCCCGATCCTTGCACACCCACCCCGATCCTTGCACACCCACCCCGATCCTTGCACACCCATCCCGACCGCCCCAAACCCTCGCACGCTCATCCCGAGCCCTTCCAGATCCTTCCACTCTCATCCTGGACCTTGCACACTCATCCTCATCCCTTCCAGACCCTTCCACGCTCATCCCGACCCTCTCACTCCCATCCCGACCCTCTCACACTCATCTTCATCCTTTCCAGACCCTCTCACGCTCATCCCGACCCTCTCACCCCCTCCCGACCCTCTCACACTCATCTTCATCCTTTCCAGACCCTTCCACACTCATCCCGAGCCCTTCCAGATCCTTCCACTCTCATCCTGGACCTTGCACACTCATCCTCATCCCTTCCAGACCCTTCCACGCTCATCCCGAACCTCTCGCGCTCATCCTGATCCTGTCGCGACCCCTCCCGACCCTCTCACGCTCATCCCGACCCCCTCAAACCCTCTCACGCTCATCCTCATCCTGTCCCGACCCTCTCACGCTCATCCCGACCCTCTCACTCCCCTCGCGACCCTCTCACGCTCATCCTCATCCTTTCCAGACCCTTCCACGCTCATCCTCATCCTGTCCCGACCCTCTCACGCTCATCCCGACCCTCTCACTCCCCTCGCGACCCTCTCACGCTCATCCTCATCCTTTCCAGACCCTTCCACGCTCATCCTCATCCTGTCCCGACCCTCTCACCCCATCCCGACCCTCTCACGCTCATCCCGACCCTCTCACACTCATCCTGATCCTGTCCCGACCCTCTCACACTCATCCTCATCCCCTCCCGACCCTCTCACACTCATCCTCATCCCCTCCCGACCCTCTCACACTCATCCTGATCCCTTCCAGACCCTCTCCCGCTCATCCCGACCCCTCCCGCCCCTCTCCCCCGTCCCTCCCCCGCCCTCTCCCCCTCCCCATTTCCCCCCACCTACCCCCATGGCTGCAGCTCTGGGGGGGCCGCTCCGCCGGGACGGGTTTGGAGGGGAGGGGGATTTGGGGGGGTTGGGGGGGTGTCCCCGGGTTTTTGGGGAGGGGAGGGGGGGGGTCCCCGGTTCCTGGGAGAGGAAGAGGAGCGGGAGCGGAGCCGGCGGCGGCTGCGGCGCTTCTGGGGCGGGGGGCGCGGGAGCCTCCGCCTGGGCTGGGGTGGGGGGGGCAGGGCTCAGCCAATCGGAGCGCGCCGTTCCTGCCCCCCCCACCCCCCCCCGCCAGGCCACGCCCCTTTTACTGCGGATCCGAAATGATGGGGGGGGGGGATGGGGGTTGGAAAATTCGGGGGGGTTCCAGATTGGGATAAAAAAATAAAAAATTAAAAAAAAAAAAAAAAAAAGGGGGGGGGCGGCGGTTTGTGTCCCCCGCCCCTCCCCCCACGTCTCACTGAGGGGCGACCCCCCCCAATTAATGATTTTAATTAACCTGGATTAATGATTTAAGTTCACCCAAATGAATGATTTAAATAAAACCCGTTTAATTATTTAAAATAAACCCCCCCAATAATGATTTAAATTAAACCCAAATTAATGATTTAACCCCCCCAAATTAATGATTTAAATTAAACCCCCCCCAAATTAATGATTTAAATTAAACCCAAATTAACGATTTTAATTAAAACACCCCCCCAATTAATGGTTTAAATTAACCCCCCCTCCCCCGCTCTTGGCGCAGCCCCCACTGCAATGCGGCCCCTCCCCCTCCGCAACGCGCCCCCCCCTCCCCAAAATCAGGCGAGACCCCCCCCCATCAGACCCCCCCTCCCCCCCTCTCCCGCAATGCGGTGTCCCCCCCCCAATTAATTAACCTCTCCCGTAATTAAGACCCCTCCCCCCCTCACCGCAATGCGGCCGCGACCCCTCCCCTCAAAAACTGGGTAGCAAACCCCCCCCCACCGCAATTAACCCCCGCTAATTAATCCTTAATGAGCGCCCCCCCCGTTTCCCTGCAGCATCCTCGCGCCGTCTCCGGGGCAACGGCGTTGCCATGGCAACGGGGGGGGCCTTGGCAACGGGGCCTTGGGGACCGCGACCCCCCCGCCCCCCCCCCCGGGGCTTGGGGTGACCTTGGGATGCGGCACCGGGGGGGGGGCGGGGATTGGGGACCCCCCCCGGGGAGTGGGAGGGCGGGAAATTGGGGGGGGGGGGGATGGCGGGAAAAGTGGGGAAAAATCCCGGGAAAATTTGGGATAATTCCTGGGAAAATTGGGAAAAAAATCCCGGGAAAATCGGGGGAAAAATCCCGGGAAAATTTGGGGATAATTCCTGGGAAATCGGGGAGAAATCCCGGGAAAATTCCCGGGAAATGGCGGGAAAACTGGGGAGGGTCTGGAATCGGGACAAACCCCCCCCCCCCAAATCAGGGGTTACCCCCCCAAATTAAGCCCCACCCCCCCCAACCCGGGGCACCCCCAAATTGAGGCGCGCCCCCCCCCCAGTGAGCGATCCCCCTCCCCAAATTAATTAATAGCGACCCCAAATTAATTAATAGCGACCCCAAATTAACACCGAACCCCCCCCACCCCGAATTGCGGCCCCCCTCCCCAATTAGGGGTTCATGACATCACCCCGCCCCCGCTGTTTTTGGGGGGGGGTCCCCGGGTTTATTTTGGGGGGGGGTTCCCCCTCCGGAGCCTCCCGCGGCCGGCGGTGTCCCCCATGACGTCACGTCTGGTTGCCATGGCAACCCCCGGGGCCGGGGGGGGGAGGGGTGACCTTGAAACGGGAGGGGCGGGGTCGCTTTGAACTCTCCGCCGATTTTGCATCTCATTTGCATATCCCGCCCCATCTCTCTTTTTTTTTCCCCGCGCGACGCGAGCGCCCCCCAGCGGCGGGAAGCGGGAATTTCCAATTTTTGGGGTTTTTTCTTTTTTGGGAATTCCTGAGGAATTTTTTTGGGACTCGGTCGTAAAATTCCGGGTGGGTTTTTATTGGGGGGGTTTTGGGAGGGGGGGAGGGGAAGGGGGAGGGGGGAGGGGCGCGATGACGTCACACCCCCGCCAAAAAAGAAAAAAAAACCTCGAATAAACGGGGGGGAAAAAAACTTAAAAATTAAAAAAAACCCAAAAAACAAAACATTCCAAACTCCTCCCGCACCCCCCGACCGCCCCCTCCCCAAAATTCCCCCTCCGCCCCTCCCCCACACATCCCCAAATTAAAGAGAAATTATTAATTATAATTAATTAATTAATTCCTAAGAGAACGCCCCTCCCCCCCGCCGCTTCCCCCCCCCCCCCCCCCACTCTCCCCCACCCGGTCTGGGACCCCCCCCTCCCCCTCCCCCCTACCTGGTGCCCCCTCCCCAAATTTAGAGGGGTCTCCCCCCCCCTTTAAATTTTGGGGGGGGGGAGGGGGAGGGGCAGAGGAGGGGAGGGGTCTCCTCACCCCTCCCCCACCCTCTCCCCTCCCCTCCCCCGGGAAGGCACAGCGCAATTTTGGGGGAGGGGGCGTCAAATTTGAAAGGGGGGGGGGGGGGGAGGGACCGTAAATCCGGGTGGGGGAGGGGAGAGGGGGGGATGATGATGATGATGATGATGATGGTGGGGGAGGGGCGGGGAGGGGTCTTCACCCCATCTCCCCCCCCCCAAATTCCTGCCGTACGCACGGCGTACAAAGCGTGGGGGTGGGGGGGGGGGAGGGGTCACTCCGGCGGCCTCGACCCCCCCTCCCCCGGCGGGGGGAGGGGCTGGGGGGTGGCGGGTGGGGCCGCCCCTCCCCCTCCTGAGGAGGGGGCGGGTGGGGGAGGGGCGGCTCGCAGCGCTTGGATGCGGCGGCACTCGGGGCAGACCCGCACGTGCGTGCAGGGGGGGGGAGGGGCGGCGACCCCCGCCCCCTCCTGGTGGGCCCCTCCCCCACCCCCCGAGTAGAGTTTCCCGTTGCTGAAGCGCATCAGGGCGGGGGGGGGAGGGGCGGCGGGGACCCCCGGGCGGGATTTGGGGAGGGGGCGGCGGCGGCGGCGGGGGCGGGGGCGGCGGCTGCAGGACACGGCCCGGCGCAGCTCCCGCAGCATCTCCGAGCACAGGGAAATCTGGGAAGGGAATTCGGGGGAAATTCCCGAGGTTTTGGGGTCTCTCGGGACCTCCTCCCACACACCTCAAAAGGGGGAGGGGTTTGGGGGAGGAATGTTCTGGAGTGGGTGGGATGGAGGGAGGAACAAACTCAGCTGGGAGCCCCAAACATCTCCGGGACCCCCCCTCAAATCCCTCCAGGACCCCCTGGTTCCCTTTGAGTCCCCTCCTCTTCTGGGACCTCCCCCATTCCACAGAGACCCCTCCCCAAAACCTCCAAATCCCTCAGCCTCCCCCACCCCAAATTCCCCCCCAAAACCCCAAAACCCCCCCAAAACTCTTCCCCCCACCCCAAAAACCCCAAAACCCCCCCAAAACTCTTCCCCCCACCCCAAATTTCCCCCCCAAGCCCCCCCAGCCCCCTCCCCACCTCCTCGGTCTCGGCCGAGCGCCGCGTGGACCACACGAACTCCATGACGGCCACCAGGATGGCCACGACCAGGCCACAAACCAGCACCACGAAGATGCCACCAATGTTCTCCATGCCCAGCCCTGGGGGACACGGGGGGGACATGGGGGGGGGACATCGGCATGACCCAACTCGGCTTGGTCAACTCAACCCAACTCAACCCAACTCAACCCAACTCAACCCAACTCAACTTGACTTGGTCAGCTCAACCCAACCCAACCCAACCCAGCCCAACTGAACCCAACTGAACTCAACCAACCCAACTCAACCCAACTCAACTTGATCAACCCAACTGAACTCAACTCAACTTGGCTTGGTCAACCCAACCCAACTCAACCCAACTCAACTTGACTTGGTCAGCTCAACCCAACCCAACTCAACCCAACTCAACTCGGTCAACCCAACCCAACTCAACCCAACTCAACTTGGTCAGCTCAACCCAACCCAACTCAACCAGCCCCAACCCAACCCAACCCAACCCAACCCAACCAACCCAAACCAACTCAACCCAACTCAACTCAACCCAACCCAACTCAACCAAACTCAACTCAGTCAACCAAACCCAACCCAACCCAACTTGGCCCAACCCAACCCAACTCAACCCAACCCAACTCAACCCAACCAACTCAACCCAACCCAACCCAACTCAACTCAACCCAACCCAACCCAACCCAACCCAACTCAACTCAACCCAACTTGACTTGGTCAACTCAACCCAACCCAACTCAACTCAACCCAACCAACTCAACCCAACCCAACCAACCCAACCCAACTCGACCCAAGCCAGCCCAACCCAACCCACCCCACCTCACCCCACTCTCCTCTTCGTCCCCCCACCTTTGGCGCGGTGATCCTCCTCCTTGGGGCAGTGCCCCCCTTCCCACCACTTCCTCTTGAGGATCTCCAGCCGGTTGTTCTCCTGCAGCTGCAGGATGGCCAACGTGATCTCATCGCGGAACGGCGACCCTGCCGGAGGGGGGGCACGAGGGACACGACACCGGGGAGGTCCCACCTGCTTTCCCGGGAGGGGCGGGAACCCCACCCCGGCCCCGCCCCCCCACCCCCGGCCCGGCCGGCGCCCCGCGGTACCCAGCGGCATGCCGATGCCGTAGCCCTTGGTGTCCAGCAGCCCCCCGATCTGCGTCAGGTTGCAGTTGTGGCGCCGGTGGTACTCGTTCATGGTGGACTCCAGCAGGAAGGCGTACTTGGAGTTGAGGACGCGCGCGATGCCCTCCTCGGTGCTCTTGACGAAGACGCTGGGCTGCTTGGAGTGCATGTAGTTCCACATCCGCTGGTACGTCTGGTAGCGCGAGTTCTGCCGGGGGCGGCGGGGGGAGACGGGCTTGGGGAGGTCGGTGGGGGCTGGGGGGGCGGGGGCGAGGTGGGTTGGGTTGATTGATTGGGTTGATTGATTGGGTTGGGTTGATTGATTGGGTTGGGTTGATTGATTGGGTTGGGTTGATTGGGTTGGGTTGGGTTGGCCCAGTTGGGTGATTGATTGCGTTGATAGATTGTTTGATTGGTTGGGTTGATAGATTGGGTTGGGTTGATTGGATTGATTGATTGGTTGGGTTGATTGATTGGGTTGGGTTGGATTGATTGATTGGGTTGGGTTGGGTTGATTGGTTGGGTTGAGTTGATTGATTGAGTTGGGTTGGGTTGGATTGGTTGATTGATTGATTAATTGGGTTGATTGATCGGGTTGGGTTGGGTTGGCCCAGTTGGGTTGATTGATTGGTTGGGTTGATTGACTGGTTTGATTGGACTGATGGGGTTGAATAATTGATCGGGTTGAATGACTGATGGATTGATCATGCCGATTGATCGATCGATTGCCTCAATCCCATCGATCGATAGACGCGGCGCCGGCCCTGACCTGGAAGAAGGTCATGGTGGAGCCGGCGTGGATGGTGCCGTACTCGATGTTGGTTTGGTCGGCGAGGTCGTCGGCCGATTCCACCGGCACCTCCATGCGCTGCACGGTCAGGAACGCCGCCAGGTTGGCCGTGTACGACGAGATGATGATGAGGGTGAAGGCCCACCTGGGGAGGGGGAGGGGTCATGGATGAGGAGGGGGAGAGACCCCAGACCCACCCCCAAAAAAAATCCGGGAGCGGAACGGCCCCGAAATCGCCGTGAAAAATCAAAATATCCGTAAAAAATGGCCCAAAATTGGCTTTAAAAATGAAAAATCCCACAAAGTTCAACCCAAATTCCACAGAAATCACCCCAAACCTGTCACCCAACACCCCCCAAACCCCCCCAGGTGCTGATCAGACCCCGCTGACGCAGCGTGTGCAGCCCCAAACCCCCCCTCAAACCCCCTCAAACCCCCTCAAATCCCCCCCAAATCCCCCCAGATCCCCCCCAGGCACCGACCAGACCCCGCTGACGCAGGGCGTGGAGCCCCAAATCCCCCCCAAACCCCTCAAACCCCCCTCAAATCCCCTCAAACCCCCCCAAATCCCCCCCAAACCCCTCCCAGACCCCCCAAAATCCCCCCAGGCACCGACCAGACCCCGCTGACGCAGCGCGTGGACAGGGCGCGGGGCAGAACCTCGGCCCCCTGCTGCAGGAAGCCGCCCACCGGGAACCAGAGGCTGTTGCCCAGCGTGTACTGGTTCTCCAGCAGCCCCGGCCGCTCCCGCAGGCACGGGTGGGGGTTGTACCACTCGTACGGGCTCAGCCTGGGGGCGTGGGGAGGGTCAGAGGGGGGGATACTGCCCCAGACCGCTCTGGGGTCACCTCAAACCCATCTGGGGTCACCTGAAACCATCTGGGGTCACCTGAAACCATCTGGGGTCACCAAAACCTCATTGGGGTCACTCAAACCTCTTTGGGGTCACCTCAAACCCATCTGGGGTCACCTAAACCCATCTGAGGTCACCTCAAACTCATCTGGGGTCACCTAAACCTCTTTGGGGTCACCTCAAACCCATCTGGGGTCACCAAAACACATCTGGGGTCACTCAAACCTCTTTGGGGTCACCTCAAACTCATCTGGGGTCACCTGAAACCATCTGGGGCCACCTGAAACCATCTGGGGTCACCTCAAACCCATCTGGGGTCACCAAAACCTCATTGGGGTCACTCAAACCTCTTTGGGGTCACCTCAAACTCATCTGGGGTCACCAAAACACATCTGGGGTCACCTGAAACTCATCTGGGGTCATCCTAAACCTGTCTGGGACCACCCCAAACCCTCTGGGACCACCCCAAACCCACCCAGGACCACCCCAAACCCTCTGGGACCACTCCAAACCCTCAGGGACCACCCCAAACCCCTCTGGGGCCACCCCGGGCCTCACCTGGCGGCCAGGAAGAGCACGCAGCTGACGGCCAGGTAGGCGAGGAGCATGAAGAGCCACACGGCCGGAGAGAAGGGGTCTAGGAAGGAGAAATACCCCGGCTTGCGGCCCTGGGGGGACGCGGTGTGAGACCCCCGAAACCGCCCCCGGAACCACCTCAAAACTGACCCCAAAGCGCCCCCCGAAAACGGCCCCGGATCCAGCCCGAAAGCGCCCAGAGAGCGCCGCGAAAACGCCCCGAAACAACCCCAAATAACCCAAAACCACCACAAAATGACCCCAAAACTACCCCAAACAACCCAAAACAACACAAAACCACCCCAAATAACCCCAAATAGCCCAAAAACACCCCAAACCACCCCAAAACTGCCCCAAACACCCCCAAACCCACCCCAAAGCCCCCCAGACCCCAAACCCAGACCCCAGAGCCCAAACCCAGACCCCAAACCCAGACCCCAAACCCAGACCCCAAACCCAGACCCCAGAGCCCAGAGCTGCCCCGTACCATGTGCACGCGGTACAGGATGCTGATGCCCAGGGTCATGAAGGGTTTGGACCCCAAACCCTGACCCCAAACCCAGACCCCAGAGCCCAAACCCAGACCCCAGACCCCAAACCCCAGACCCCAGACCCCAAACCCAGACCCCAAACCCAGAGCCCAGAGCTGCCCCGTACCATGTGCACGCGGTACAGGATGCTGATGCCCAGGGTCATGAAGGGTTTGGAGAAGTCGATCACCTTCTCCCGCTCGGCCGTGATGGTGAAGGCGGCCACGGCCAGATCGGCTTTCTAGGGTGGGGGGACACCCCAAAACCCCGGGGTCAGACCGGGTCCCAACCCCAGAAAAATCCCCCTTTGCGCCCCCCAAAAACCCCCCGGGGTCGAGGGTTTGATTGGGGGGTGGGGCTCAGGAAGGGTTTGGGGTTCCTGAAGGGTCTGGGGTCTCTTTTGGGGTTTGGGGTCTCTTTTGGGGTTTGGGGTCATTTCCCCAATGGTTTTCCTGACGACCTGGGGCGTTCCCGAATGGGATTTTCCCAATGGGATTTTCCCCTCGGGATTTCCCTGCAGGAATTTCCCCTCAGGATTTCCCTGTAGGATTTCCCTGTAGGAATTTCCCTGTAGGATTTTCCTCTCGGGGTTTCCCCTCAGGATTTTCCCCTCAGGATTTCCCTGTAGGATTTCCCTGCAGGATTTTCCCCTCGGGATTTTCCCCTCGGGATTTTCCCCTCGGGCTCTCCCGGGGTCCCCCCGGGCCGTACCCTGTTGATGAGCTCCCCCACCATCCCGGTCCAGGAGCCGTTGGGCTCGGGGGCCCCGTAGAGCCCGTCCTCCACCAGCTTGATGTGGAAGCGGAACTTGAGCAGCGCCGCCAGCTCCCGCAGCATGTCCACGCAAAACCCCTCGTAGCGCTCGGGGCCGCCCGCGCCGCCCACCCGCATCACGTACGGGTTCTCCTGGGGTGGACACCGCAGCGGTCAGTGGGGTCAGTGGGGTCAGGGGTCAGTGGGGACAAACCCGTGGGGAATCGACGGGAGATCAACGGAGACCCCGATGGGAACCGGCCCCTCCCAGTTCATCCCAGTTCATCCCAAACACCTCCCAGTCCCTCCCAGTCCCTCCCAGTCCCTCCCAGTCCATCCCAGTCCGTCCCAGTCCATCCCAGTCCATCCCAGTCCATCCCAGTCCGTCCCAGTCCCTCCCAGTCCGTCCCAGTCCCTCCCAGTCCGTCCCAGTCCATCCCAGTCCCTCCCAGTCCGTCCCAGTCCATCCCAGTCCCTCCCAGTCCCTCCCAGTCCGTCCCAGTCCGTCCCAGTGCTGACCAGTATGGTGGTGATGATGAGGGTTTTGTTGGCCAGGCTGTCCGAGGCGTTCAGGGCCAGCGTGGCCTCGTCCATGGCCAGCGTCCGGTTGGAGAACCACACCCCCACCTGGGGGCGGGGCCAAGGGGGGCGGGGTCACTGGGGGTCACTGGGGGTCACTCGGGGTCACACAGGGGTCACTCAGGGTCACTCAATGTCACTCAGGGTCATTCAGGGTCACTCAGGGTCACTGGGGGTCACTCAGGGGTCACTCAGGGGTCACTCAGGTCACACAGGGGTCACTCAGGGGTCACTCAGGCCCCACCTCCCGGTGTCCATCCCGGCCCTTCTCCAGGACCCTCAGGCTGTAATTGGTTCGCTGCCCTTTGCTGTTGAACTCCACGCGCCCGGTCAGCCCGTCGTACTCCACCTGGAACGTCCCAAAATCCGCCCAAAATCCGCCCAAAATCTGCCCAAAATCAGCCCAAAATCCGCCCAAAATCCACCCAAAATCTGCCCAAAATCCGCCCAAAATCTGCCCAAAATCCACCCAAAAATCTGCTCCAAAATCCACCCAAAAATCTGCTCCAAAATCCACCCAAAAATCTGCTCCAAAATCTGCCCCAAATCCGCCCAAAATCCACCCAAAAATCTGCCCAAAATCAGCCCAAAATCTGCCCAAAATCCACCCAAAATCCGCCCAAAAATCTGCTCCAAAATCCACCCAAAATCCACCCAAAATCCACCCCAAAATTCACCAAAAAACTTCATTTTCCCCCCAAATTTTTCGTGATTCCCCCAGGTTTTTGCCCCCTGATTCTTCCACAATTCCAGACGGGATTTTTGGGGCAATTTCGGGGGGATTTGGGGAAGATTTGGGGGGATTTTTGGGGCGATTTTGGGTGGGATTTCAGGGGGATTTTGGGGGGGATTTTTGGGGCGATTTCAGGTGATTTTTGGGGCGATTTTGGGGCGGATTCGGGCGGGGTTTGGGGCCCCCCTCACCATCCGGAGGTAATTCATCAGGCTGGTGCCGTGGGGCCAGATCCCGGGGGCGGCGCAGGCCAGGGGGCGCCCCCCGATCTCCTGGCTCCGGTTCAGCTCCCGCACGGCGCCCACCACCACGTGCACGGCGTCGAAGAGCAGCGCCGCCGACAGCTGCGGGACGCGGGGGGGGGGCTCTTTTGGGGTCCCCCATGAAGTTTCGGGGTCCCCTCGGAGCCCAAATCCCCACCCCAGAAACCCCCAAGAAATTTGGGTTCTCCAGGACGGCGGATTTCCCATTTTTTTTGTCTTTTTTTTTCCCCCCACAAAAAAGGTCCCCCCCAGGGACCCCAAATCCACCCCAAATTCCTCCCCCAAATCAGCCCCAGGACCCCAAATCCACCCGAAATCCTCCCTGGAACCCCAAATCCACCCCAAAATCCACCCCAGGACCCCAAATCCACCCCAAAATCCACCCTGGAACCCCAAATCACCCCAAAATCCACCCCAGGACCCCAAATCCACCCCAAAATCCACCCTGGAACCCCAAATTACCCCAAAATCCACCCCAGGACCCCAAATCCACCTGAAACCCTCCCTGGAACCCCAAATCCCCCCCAAAATCCCTCCCCAGACCAGATTTTCGTGTTTCTCCCCCATTTCTGGGCCGTTTTCCTCGGGGTTTTTTGGGTTTTCCCCCAAATTCCCGGACCCCCCCGGATTTTTGGGGTGGTTTTTTTGTTTTTTGGGGTTTTTTGGGGTTTTTTGGGGGGTTTTTTTGGGTTTTTTGGGGGTTTTGGGGGGTTTTTTTGGGTTTTTTGGGGTGTTTTTTTTGGTTTTTGGGGGGGTTTTGGGGTTTTTTTGGGGTGCTTTTTTGTTTTTTGGGGTTTTTTGGGGTTTTTTGGGTCTCACCGCAGGGCCAGGGTAGGGCCCGAGCTCGCAGCTCTCGCGCCAGGACATGTTGAGGCTCCGCACGAACTCGGGGTAGAAGCGGTGGCTCGTGTTGAACATGGAGAAGCCCAGGACGGTGGCCGGAGCGGCCGGCAGAGCGTCCAGCCGGAGCAGCGGGAAGTCCTGGGGTCAGTTGGGGTCATTTGGGGTCAGTTTGGGGTCATTTAGGGTCATTTGGGGTCAGTTTGGGGTCGTTCAGGGTGGTCTGGGGTCATTACAAGCAGTGGGTGGTCAAGGGGTCAGTGTGGTCACTGTGGCCGGAGCGGCCGGCAGAGCGTCCAGCCAGAGCAGCAGGGAGTCCTGGGGTCATTCGGGGTCAGTTTGGGGTCACCCAGGGGTCACTCAGGGGTCACTCAGGGGTCACTCAGGGGTCACTCAGGGGTCACTCTCACCATGGTGGTCAGGATGTATTTGTAGAACGTCGATGTCATCCCCAGCTCCGAGGCCTGGGGGGCAGCAGGGAGGGTCTGAACCCCCCCGAATCCTCCCCAAAATCATCCCAAAATCCCCAAAATCATCCCAAAATCATCCCAAAAATCCTCCCCAAAATCCCATAAATCCCCCAAATCCCCAAAACCTCCCCAAAAATCCCCTCAAATTCCCCAAAACCCACAAAATCCTCAGAAACCGCCACAAAACCCCCCAAAAAAGTACCTGAAACCTCCTGAAATCGGAAATCCCCCGAAACCACCCCAAAACCTCCTGAAATCCCCCAAAATCCCCCAAAATCCCCCAAATTCTCCCCAAAACCCCCCGGACCTTGGCGAGCACCAGCCCGGCGGTGGCGGCGCTGCCGTCGATGATGATGGTGGGAACTTTGGAAACCGCCCCAAAACCGCCTGAAATCGCCCGAAACCGCCCCAAAACCACCCCAAAACCTCCTGAAATCCCCCAAATCCCCCAAATTTCCCCCAAAATCTCCCGGACCTTGGCGAGCACCAGCCCGGCGGTGGCGGCGCTGCCGTCGATGATGATGGTGGGAACTTTGTCGTCGCGGATCTCCTTGAGCAGCGGCGTCGGGTCCTGCTCGGCGTCCAGGACGCGCACGGAGAGCGACTCGCGGGAGATGAGGAACTGCCGCACCAGCTCCTCCAGCCGCAGCAGGCCTGGGGGCGGCAGCGCAGCCCGGATCGCAAAATTGGACCCGAAATTGGACCCAAAATCCGGCCCAAAACAGGACTCAAGGTCCCAAAATTGGACCCAAAATCATCCCCAAAAATGGACTCAAGGTCCCAAAATTGGACCCAAAATTGGACCCAAAACTGGACCCAAAATCATCCCCAAAAATGGACTCAAGGTCCCAGAATTGGACCCAAAATTGGACCCAAAATCATCCCCAAAAATGGACTCAAGGTCCCAGAATTGGACCCAAAATTGGACCCAAAATCATCCCCAAAAATGGACTCAAGGTCCCAGAATTAAACCCAAAATCCAGCCCAAAATTGGACCCAAAATCATCCCCAAAAATGGACTCAAGGTCCCAAAATTGGACCCAAAATCCAGCCCAAAATCGGCCCCGGGGTACCGGAATCGGACCCAAAATTGGACCTGAAATCCGGCCCCAAACTGGACTCAAGGTCCCAAAATTGGACCCAAAATTGGACCCAAAGCTGGACTCAAGGTCCCAAAATTGGACCCAAAGTTGGACCCGAAATCGGCCCTGGAGTCCCTAAATTGGACCCAAAGTCCCAAAATTGGACCCAAAATTGGACCCAAAAATCCCCAAAAAACCCCCAATAAAATCCCCAAAAATCCCCAATAAAATAAAAAAAAATCCCAATAAAACCCCAATAAAATCCCCAAAAAAACCCAATAAAATCCCCAAAAAACCCCAATAAAACCCCAATAAAATCCCAAAAACCCCAATAAAATCCCCAGAAGTCCCCAATAAAACCCCCCAAAAACCCCAATAAAATCCCCAAAAAACCCAATAAAATCCCCCCAAAAATAAAAAAAAAATTTAAAAAAATCCCCAATAAAATCCCAAAAAACCCCAATAAAATCCCAAAAATCCCAATAAACCCCCCCGCCCCCCCCGCGCCCCCCAGGACCCCTCCCCGGGTCTCACACTCGGGCCGAGCGCAGATGAGGGAGGCGGGGGGGGCGCGGAGGCTGCGCAGGAGCCCCCCCAGGGCCAGGCTGACGTCCTCGTTGCTGGGGTACAGGCTGAGCGCCGCCAGGCGCAGCAGGGGGGGCCGGGGGGCGTCCTCGGGGCCCACGCGGATGTGGGGGATCTGGGGGGGCAGGGAAGGGGGTTTGGGGGGGTCTGGGGGGGTCTGGGGGGGATCTGGGGGGTCTGGGGGGGCAGGGTGGGGTCAGGGGGCTCCTGGGGCGGGGGTTTGGGGTGGTCTGGGGGGGCAGGGAAGGGAGTTTGGGGGGTCTGGGGGGTTTGGGGGCAGTTTAAGGGGTTTGGGGGGGTCTCGGGGGGTCTGGGGGGGCACAGGGGGCGGTTTGGGGGGTCTGGGGGGCACGGGGGGGGGGTTTGGGGGGGCATGGGGGCGTCATTTGGGTCTGGGGCTCTGGGCTCACTCAGGGCTGGGGAGGAGATTTTGGTCTGGGGGGGTCCCGGGGGGGATTTTGGGGTGATTTTTGGGGTTTTGGGGGTCCCGGGGGGATTTTGGGTGTGATTTTTGGGGTTTTGGGGGTCCCGAGGGTGATTTTGGGGTGATTTTTGAGGTTTTTGGGGTCCCTCACCTCCTTCTCACCGCAGATGTGGCTGACGGTGGCCGCGGCTGCCGGGCTGGCGGCCGGACCCAGCACCGAGACCACCCCCTTGGGCAGGATCTGACACACTGGGGAATTGGGGAGGGGGCGTCACGGCCACCCCCGGACCCCCCCGAACCCCAAATCCCCGAAATTCCCCCAAAATTCCCCTGAAATTCCACCCAAATCCACCCAAACTCCACCCAAATCCCCCCCAGACCCCTCTAGAACCCCCAAAAGTGCCCCAGACCCCCCCAAACCCCCCCAGACCCCCCCAAAACCCCCTCAAATCCCCCAAATCCCCCTGGAATCCCCCCAAACCTCCCCAAATCCCCCCAAACCCCCCAAATCCCCCCCAGCCCCCCCCAGTCCCGTACTGGTGTCGGTGGTCTCGTACTGGATCCCCAAATCCCCCAGACCCCCCCCAAAACCCCCCTCAAATCCCTCCAAATCCCCCTGGAATCCCCCCAAACCTCCCCAAATCCCCCCTCAAAGCCCCCCCAGACCCCCCAAACTCCCCCAAATCCCCCCCAAACCTCCCCAAACCCCCCCAGCGCCCCCCCAAATCCCCCCCCAGTCCGTACTGGTGTCGGTGGTCTCGTACTGGTTGTCCCGGGCCAGCTCGAACACGTCCACCTCCAGGCGGGCGGGGGTCGCGGCCCCCCCCGGGCCATTGACGCGCTCCCGGGCCAGCGCCAGCGCCAGGCGCTCCCCCCGCCCGCAGCCCCCCGCTCGTCCAGGATGGCGGCTGCGGGTGGGGAGGGGTCCCGGGGGGTCAGGACCCCCCCCAAAAAAAACGCGGGGGTGAAACTTCCTCCCCCCCCCCCCCGGAAAAAAATCGCTCGGGAATCCCCCCCCGAAAATCGGGCAAAAATCAGGCAAAAATCACCCAAAAATCAGCCAAATCCCCCCCAAAAATCACCCAAAAATCACCCAAAAATAACCCAAAAATCACCCAAAACCCCCCCCAAAAATCAGCCAAAAAATCGGCCCAAAATCACCCAAAAATCACCCAAAAATCACCCAAACCCCCCCCAAAATCATCCAAAAAATCACCCAAACCTCCCAAAAATCACCCAAAAATCATCCAAAAATCACCCAAAACCTCCCCAAAAATCACCCAAAAATCATTCAAAAATCACCCCAAAATCATCCAGAAATCACCCAAAACCTCCCCAAAAATCACCCAAAAATCACCCAAAAATCATTCAAAAATCACCCAAAATCACCCAAAATCACCCAAATCCCCCCAGAGGTGAAAAAATCCACTCAAAAAACGCCCCCAGACCCAAAAAATCCCATCCCTGACCCCCCGTGACCCCCCCGTGACCCCTCCGTGACCCGTGACCCCCCCCAGCCCCTCCCCCACTCCCCCATTTGGGGTCCCCCTGACCCCCCCCAGCCCCTCCCCCCGCCCCCCGCCCCTCCCCCGCCCCCCGCCCCTCCCCCACTCACCCATGCGCAGCGCGGGGGGCCCGGGGGGGCGGGGGGGGGTCCCCGGGGGGCGGCGGCCGCCAGGAGCAGCAGCAGCAGCGCGGGGGGGGCGGGGGGGCGGCATCGCCCCCTCCTCATCTGGGGGGGTGGGGGAGGGGCTCCGGCCGCGGCCACGCCGCCTGAGGCCCCTCCCCCCCACCCCCCCCAAAAAAATAATGGGGGGGGGGAGGGGGAGGGGAAGGGTTAATTGAGTGATTAATGGGAAATTACGGCGGGAATAATCCCAAATTAATCCAGAAATTAATCCCGAAATTAATCCCGAATTGACCCCGAATTGACCCCCAAATTAATCCCAAAATGAACCAAAATTGACCCCAAACAACCCCAACTGATCCCAAAATAACCCCAAATTAAACCCGAATTTACCCCAATTAAACCCGAATTAATCCCAAATTAAACCCCAAATTGACCCCAAAATGACCCCAAATTAATCCTGAAATGAACCAAAATCAACCCCGAATTAATCCCAAAATAAACAAAATTAACCCTATATTGACCCCAAATTGACTCAAAATGAACCCCAAATTAACCCTAAAATAACCCAAAATTGACCCAAAAAAACCCCGGGACCCTCCCCAAAATAACCCCAAAATTCCCCAAAATTAACCCAAAATTAACCCAAAATTAACCCAAAATTAATCCCGAAATAAACCAAAATTAATCCAAAATTGACCCAAAATTAACCCAAAATTAACCCAAAATTAACCCAAAATTAATCCAAAATAACCCAAAATTAATCCAAAATAACCCCAAAATTCCCCCAAATTAACCCAAAATTAACACAAAATTCCCCAAAATTGACCCAAAATTAACCCAAAAAACCCTCGGGACCCCTCCCCAAATTCCCCCAAATTCCCCCCAAAATAACCCAAAAATAAACCCGGATTTTGGCGGGGGGGTCCCGGGGATATTTTGGGTTTATTTTGGGTTTATTTTGGGGTTATTTTGGGGTTATTTTGGGTTTATTTTGGGGTTATTTTGGGTTTATTTTGGGTTTATTTTGGGGAGGGTCCCGGGGATATTTTGGGTTTATTTTGGGTTTATTTTGGGTTTATTTTGGGGTTATTTTGGGTTTATTTTGGGTTTATTTTGGGTTTATTTTGCGTTTATTTTGGGGTTTATTTGGGGGGGGTCCCGGGGTTATTTTGGGGGGGGGGTCCCGGGGTTATTTTAGGCTCTCCCCCCCCCCCCCCCCCTCCCCTTCATCCCGGTTTTGGGGCCGTTTCCCGGGATTTTGGGGGTGCCGGGATTGGGGGGAGGGGTCGCGGGTGTTGGGGGAGGGGTCCCGGTGCCGGGGGGGGGTCCCGGGGGGGTCCCCCCGCCCCATTTCCGAGGCTCGGGAAGCGTTGCCAGGCAACGGCCGCGGCTCCAAGGATGCTGCGGTTGCCTGGCAACGGCGGGGGGGGAGGGGGGAAGGGGCGCCCCTCCCCCACCCGCCCGCCCTTCCCCCCCCCCCCCGGAGCCGCCCCCGCGACCCCCCCCCAAAAATCCCCCCCCCCAAGGCCTCGCCCCTCCCCCACCCCCCGGACCCTTCTGGGGGTCCCAAAAATCCCCGGGGGGGCCCAAAATGGGGGGGGGAGGGGATCGGAACCGGGATCGGAACCGGGAATTGATCCGGGATCGGGATCGGGACCGGGAATTGGATCGGGACCGGGATCGGGACCGGGAATTGATCCGGGATCAGGATCGGAACCGGGATCGGGAATTGGATCGGAACCGGGACCGGGAATTGATCCGGGATCGGGATCGGGATCGGAACCGGGAATTGATCCGGGATCGGGATCGGAACCGGGAATTGGATCGGGACCGGGATCGGGATCGGAACCGGGACCGGGAATTGGACCGGGACCGGGAATTGATCCGGGATCGGGACCGGGACCGGGACCGGGAATTGGATCGGAACCGGAACCGGGATCGGGAATTGGATCGGGACCGGGACCGGGAATTGATCCGGGATCGGGACCGGGACCGGGACCGGGAATTGGATCGGAACCGGAACCGGGAATTGAGCCGGGATCGGGATCGGAACCGGGAATTGGATCGGGACCGGGAATTGGACCGGGATCGGGAATTGGATCGGGACCGGGAATTGATCCGGGATCGGGACCGGGAATTGGATCGGGACCGGGATCGGGAATTGATCCGGGATCGGGATCGGAACCGGGAATGGGATCGGGAATCAGAACCGGAACCGGGAACGGGATCGGGATCAGAATCAGAACGGGGATGGGAACCGGGAATGGATCCGGGAATGGGATCGGAACCGGGAATCAGAACCGGGAATGGAGCCGGGATCGGAACCGGGACCGGGATAGGGATCGGGACTGGGGATGGAGGAACCGGGACCGGGATTGGATCGGGGATCGATACCGGGAGCGAGGATGGAACCGGGACCGGGAACCGGGGATGGAGCGCGGGGGCGGCACCGAGAGCGGGCCCGGGGGCGGCTCCGGTACCGGGATCGGGGCTGGATCCCGGTACCGGATCGGGGCTGGATCCCGGTACCGGGGCTGGATCCCGGTTCCGGAGGGGCCGATCCCGATCCCAAATCCCGGTACCGGAGGGGGGGTGGGGGCGTTCGAACGAAGCCGCATCCCGGTCCCCCCACCCCCTCCCAAAATCCCGGCCCCAAAATTCCCGTTTTTCCCCCCCAAATTCCCGTTTTTCCCCCCAAAATCCCGGTTTTTCCCCCCAAAATTCCCGTTTTTCCCCCCAAAATCCCGGGTTTTCCCCCCAAAATAATTCCCGGTTTTGCCCCCCAAAATCCCGGCGCCCCCCCCGAATTCCCGGTGCCCCCCGAATTCCCGGCGCCCCCCCGGTACTCACGAGGCCGCGCGGCCGCCGCAGCCCCCCGGCCCGGGGGGGGGGGGGGGGGATGGATGGAATAGGGGGTGGGGGGGGGGATGGGGGGGGAATTGGGGGGGGAGGGGCGGGCGGGGGGAGGGGGGGGGAGGGGGGGGCCCGTTCGGCGTCTCGTGCGCCCGGAGCGGCGGCGGGGGGGGGAGGGGGGGACCGAGGGGGGGGCGGGGGGGGCAGGGCCCGGGGCCCCCCCGGTCTCGCTGCTCGCGGCTCCGACGGCGGCGAGGGGAGGAGGGGGGGGGGATGGGGGGGGGATGGGGGGGGGATGGGGGGGGCCGATCCCGGGGCCCCCCCCCCCCGGGAAAAGGGGGGAGGGGGGGGTTGGAAGATGGGGACCCCCCCAGAGCCCCCCCCCGCCCCCCCCCCGGGGTGGTTCGGGCCGGGGGGATTTTGGGGGGGGGGGATCCCCTCCCCCGCCCCCCCCCTCCCCCCACCACGCTCAGCGTGGGAGCGCCCGGGGGGGCGGGGCTTGGAGGGGGCAGCCAATGAGAGGCGTTGGGCGTGGCCGGAGCGGAGAAGCCAATGGGTAAAGAGGGGGCGGGGCCACACGCGACTCCCGTGATTGACAGCGGAGGGTGTGGCCAAACCGCGGTGATTGACAGCTGAGGGCGTGGCCAAATCGCGGCGATTGACAGCTGAGGGCGTGGCCAAACAGCGGTGATTGACAGCTGAAGGCGTGGCCAAACGGCGGTGATTGACAGCTGAGGGCGTGGCCAAACCGCGGTGATTGACAGCTGAGGGCATGGGCAAACCGCGATGATTGACGGCTGTGGGCGTGGCCAGCCCCACCCCCCGCCGCGGCCCCTCCCCCTCTCAAACACAATTTTGGGTTCGTTTCTTTCATTTTTTTTTTTAATAATTTTGGAACGAGACAAAGCCACGCCCCCCACGGCCCCTCCCCCACCCCTCCCCCTCCCAAATCGGGGCGTTGAGCCCCCCCCCAAAAAAATGGGGGGAGGGGGGGACACGACAGGAAGAGCCCGGGAACGTCCTGGGAGGGAATTTGGGGTGGGGGGGTCCCGAAATTGGGGTGGGGGGAGGTCACGTGGGCGGGGCCGGGTCCCAGCCCCCAAATCTGGGGGAGCTCAGGGGGGTCCCGCGGGCTGAGCCCCCCCTGGAGAGGCCGGGGGGTCCCCGGGGGGATCCGGGCCCAACTCGGGGGGCTCCGGCTCCGTGGGGAGGGGGGTCCCGGGGGGCTGGGGGTCCCCGGGGGGGGCTGGGACCATCCCGGGGGCCTGGGGGTCCCCTGGGATGATCCCGGGGGTCTCTCCGGGGGTCTGGGGGTCCAAAATCCCGGCCGGGGTCTCCTCGGGGCCCGGGGGTCTCGAGTCCCCTGCCGGCGTCTCCTTGGAAGGTTCTGGAATCGCCGCCGGGCTCTCCCCGTGGGCCGGAGACCCCGAGCCCACCCCGAGGGGCTCCTTGGGGGGCTCCAGGACCTCGGCCAGGCTCTGCCCGGGGCTCTGGGACCCCGAGCCCACCAGCAGAACCTCCCCCGAGCCCACCCCGAGGGGCTCCTGGGGGACCCCGACCCCCGAGCCCACCCCGAGGGGCTCCTGGGGGACCCCGACCCCCGAGCCCACCCCGAGGGGCTCCCCATGGACTGAAGCCCCCTGCCCCACCACCAGAACCTCGCTGGAAGCTCCTGAGCCCACCCCGAGGGTCTCCGGGGGGATCTCGGACCCCGAGCCCACCACCAGAACCTGACTGGGGGACCCCGAGCCCACCCCGAGGGGCTCCTGGGGGACCCCAACCCCTGATCCCACCACCAGAACCTCCCCTGAGCCCACCCCGAGGGGCTCCCCATGGACCGAAGCCCCCTGCCCCACCACCAGAACCTCCCCCGGGGACCCCGAGCCCACCCCGAGGGTCTCCTGGGGGGTCTCGGACCCCAATCCCACCACCAGAACCTCACTGGAAGCTCCTGAGCCCCTTCCAAGGCTCTCCTGGGGGGTCTCGGATCCCGAGCCCACCACCAGAACCTCCCCCGAGCCCACCCCGAGGGGCTCCTGGGGGACCCCAACCCCTGATCCCACCACCAGAACCTCCCCTGAAGACCCCGATCCCACCCCACTGATCTCGGACCCCGAGCCCACCACCAGAACCTCCCCAGGGGACCCCGAGCCCACCCCGAGGGTCTCCTGGGGGGTCTCGGACCCCGATCCCACCACCAGAACCTCGCTGGAAGCTCCTGAGCCCACCCCGAGGGGCTCCTGGGGGACCCCAACCCCTGATCCCACCCCATGGATCTCAGACCCCGATCCCACCCCATGGACTGAGGACCCCGAGCCCACCCCGAGGGTCTCCTGGGGGACCCCAACCCCTGATCCCACCACCACAACCTCCCCTGAGCCCACCCCGAGGGTCTCCCCATGGACCGAAGCCCCCTGCCCCACCACCAGAACCTCGCTGGAAGCTCCAGCTCCCACCCCATGGACCCCATGGACCCCATGGACCCCTGCCCCATGGACTGAGGACCCCGAGCCCACCCCGAGGGTCTCCTGGGGGGTCTCAGACCCCAATCCCACCACCAGAACCTCATTGGAAGCTCCTGAGCCCAGCCCATGGACCCCATGGACCCCCGCCCCATGGGCCCCACGGACCCCTCCCCCTCCGCCCTCCCCCTCCCCCTGCGCCCCGCCCTTCCCCCGGTGCACCTTGCGGTGCTTCCAGAGGTTGGAGAAGGAGCGGTAGGCCTTGCCGCACTCCTGGCAGCCGTAGGGCCGCTCCCCAGTGTGGATGCGCCGGTGCTCGGCCAGCCGCACGGCGATGGCGAAGCTCTTGCCGCACTCCTGGCAGCGGAAGGGCCGCTCGCCCGTGTGCAGCCGCCGGTGGTCCTTGAGGTGCGTGGACTGCCGGAAGGCCTTGCCGCACTCGGGGCAGGGGTAGGGCCGCTCGCCGGTGTGGATGCGCCGGTGCACCTGCAGCGACGTCTCGGTGCTGAACAGCTTCTTGCACTCGCCGCACTCCAGCTTCTTGGCGCCGCGCCGCGCCGCCCGCGGGGGCTCCTCCGCTTTTCCTCCTTCCTCCCCCTCCTCCTCCTCGCCGCCGCCGCCGCCGTGCGTCCGCTCGTGCTGCCGCAGCCTGGCCGCCGTCCCCGCCTTCTTCCCGCAGACGCCGCACTCGAACCTCCAGCCGGCCTTGCCGCAGCGGTGCTCCCGCAGCGCGGCCGCCCCGGCGAAGGCGGCGCCGCAGCCCTGGCAGCGCTGGGGCTGCCGGCCGGCGTGGCCCAGCAGGTGCACGTCCAGCAGGCGCCGCAGCAGGAAGCTCTTGCCGCACTGCGGGCACTTGTAGGGGTACTCGCCGGTGTGGTGGGCGCGGTGCAGCAGCAGCCGGTGCGGGCGGTGGAAGCGCAGCCCGCACTCGGCGCAGCGGTGGGGGAAGCGCCGCAGGTGCACCTGCAGGTGCTGGCGCAGCGTGGAGTTCTGGGCGAAGCGCTTGTGGCACTCGGGGCACTCGTGGGGCCGCTCGCCCGTGTGCGTCAGGTGGTGCCGCAGCAGGTTGGCCTGCGAGTTGAAGCTCTTGCCGCACTCGCGGCAGGGGAAGGGCCGCTCGCCCGTGTGCGTCCGGGCGTGGTTGCGCAGGTGCGACGACTTCTTGAACATCTTGCCGCAGGCGCCGCAGCGGTGCCGCCGCTCCAGCCGGTGCACGAAGCGCCGGTGCCGCGCCAGCGCCGCCGCGCTGGGGAAGGCTTTGGGGCACATCCCGCACTCCAGCGGCGGCTCCGGCCGCGGCGGCTCGGGCTCCGGCGGCTCCGGCAGCGGCAGCGCGCCGGGCGCGGCGTGGGAGCGGCGGTGGTAGAGGAACTTGGTCATGCTGGCGAAGGCCTTGCCGCAGTCGCAGCGGTGCAGCGGCTCGGCGCCGTGCGAGCGCCGGTGCGCCAGCAGCGCCGCCTCGGTGTCCAGCGCCGAGCCGCAGTCCAGGCACAGGAAGAGCGAGTCGCCGGCGTGGCCGGCGCGGTGCCGGCGCAGCTCGGCGGGGTCCGGCAGCACCCGCGAGCACAGCGGGCACTGGAAGGCGCCCAGGCTGTGGCAGCGCAGGTGGGCGCGCAGCGAGCGCGCCGAGGGCAGCAGCTCCCGGCACTGCTGGCAGCGCAGCTCCGGCGGCGCCGGCGGCGGCGGCGCGGCGGGCGCCGGCTGGGCGGGGCAGGGCGCCAGGTGCGTGGATTGGTGCTCCAGGAAGTCCTTGGGGCTCTGGAAGAGCTGCAGGCACTCGCCGCACTCGTAGAGGAGGAGCTGCACGGCGTCGCCGGCCGGCTCGGCGCCGTCGCCGCCGTCCTCGGGTTTGCGGTAGGAGTGGTCCAGGTCGACGCGCGGCGGGCGCGGCGCGGCGCGGTGGCCCTGCCGGTGCGCCAGCCACAGCTCCTGGCTCTGGAAGAGCGCGCGGCACTCGGGGCACTCGAAGTGGATGCCGGCGGTGCCGGCGGCGGCGCCGGGCGCGGCGCGGGGCGGCTCCAGCAGCTTGAGGTGCAGCTCCTGGTGCTCCAGCAGCTGTCCCGGCGTCACCAGCAGCGCGCCGCACTCCAGGCACTGGAACTGGCTGGGGGGCTCCAGCTCCGGGGGGACGCCCAGCAGCTCCAGGGGAGGGGGCGGGGGGCTGCACCGCGCCGCCGGCGCTGCCGGTGCCGGCGCCGCCGGGGGCTGCAGGTGCTGCTGGTGGTGCAGCAGAGCCTCCTCCAGCGAGGGGGAGAGGTGGGAGCACTCGGAGCAGACGTAGCGGTGCTCCACCAGCAGCAGGGTCTCCTCGGGGAGGGACATCTGGGGGGGAAATGGGGGGAAAATGGGGGAAAATGGGAAAAAATGGGGGGAAATGGGGAAAAATTGGGGGGAAATGGGGAAAAAAATGGGAAAAATGGGGGTAGAGAGGGGAAAATGGGGGTAGAGAGGGGAAAATGGGAAAAACGGGGAGAAAATGAGGTGAAACAGGGAAAAAATGGGTTTAGAGAGAAGGGAAATGGGAAATGGGGAAAAAAGGGGAGAAAATGGGGTTAGGGAGGGGGAAATGGGGGAAAAAAGGGGAGAAATGGAGAAAAACGGGGAAAAAGGGGAGAAAATTGGGGGAAATTGGGGGGAAATGGGGGAAAAACGGGGGGAGGAAAAATGAGGAGGAAAAGGGGAAAAAAAAATGGGGAGGGAAACGAGAATTGAGGGAAGGGGGAGGGGAAATGGGGGGGCAGCAACGACCCCACCCCCAAAACCCCCTCAGGATCCGCCCAACCCCCACCCGGGACCCCCAAAAATCCTCCGGGACCCCTCAAACCACCCCGGACCCCCCCGGAAACCCCAAAATCCCCCAAAATCCTCCCAAAACCCCCCCGGGACCCCTCAAACCACCCCGGACCCCTCCCGGAAACCCCAAATTCCCCCATATTTCCCCCAAAAGCCCCCCGGGACCCCCAAAACGCCCCCGGCCCCTCCCCCCCTTTCACCTCCGGCCTCTCTGGCGCTCGCGCTCGCGAGGCCCCGCCCCGTCCGCCGGCACACCCCAACAAGCCGCGTTCTGATTGGACCTCCCGTTCGGCGCGCGGACCAATCAGAGCGCCGCGCCCGCCGCGCTTCTGTGATGACGTCAGAGAGTGCGCGAGCGTTCCGCCATGTTGGGAACGGGAGGAACCAACGCGGCGCTGGAAGCGGGGGGGGAGCGGGAGGTACCAAAAGGGGGAATTTTTTGGGGGGGAAATGGGATTTTGGGGGGAGGGGAGAGCGGACTGAACCAACCGAGGGCTGGCGGGGGTGGAAACCACGAGATTTGGGGAGGAGGGGCGGGGTTTGAGGCGGTTCGGAACGTACCAAGGGCTCCACATGGGGGGGTTGGACCGTACCAAAAGGACTCGAGGGGGGAAATGGGCGGTACCAAAAGGAGGAGATTTTGAGGGGGGGTCTGGGATGTACCAAGAAGGTTTGGGGGGGATCCGGATCATCCCAAAAGGGGATTTGGGGGTGGGGGGAGTGGGATGTACCAATTTTTGGAGGGGGTTGGGCTGTTCCAAAGAGGTCTGGGGGGCGTTTGGGCTGTTTCAAAGGGGTTTTGGGGGGGATTGGGTCGTTCCAAAGTTGTTTTGGGGGGTTTGGGCTGTTCCAAAGGAGTTTACGGGGGGGTTGGGCTGTTCCAAAGAGGTTTGCGAGGGGGTTGGGCTGTTCCAAATGGGTTTTTGGGGGGGTTGGACTGTTCCAAAGGGGTTTACGGGGGGGTTGGGCTGTTCCAAATGGGTTTTTGGGGGGGTTGGGCTGTTCCAAAGGGGTTTACGGGGGGGTTGGGCTGTTCCAAAGAGGTTTTTGGGGGGGTTGGGGCTGTTCCAAATGGGTTTGGGGGGGGGTTGGACCGTACCAAAGGGGTTTGGAGGGGTCTGGGCTGTACCAAGGGAGCAGCGGGGGTGCCCGGACGGTCCCATTGAGCGGCCGGACGCGGGGGGAGGAGGGGGAGCTGCGTACAGACATTTTTTCGTTTTTATTGTTCCCGCGTCCGACGGAGGAGCGGCCGGAAAAGGCGGAAAAACGGGAAAACGAAACGAAACGACCCCAAAACGACGAAAAAAAGACCAAAAAAAAAAGAAATATCGAAAAAAAAACAAAACCTGAACGAAATCGGGACCGAAATCCCCCCAAAAAACTGAAACCCCACAACAACGAACGAGGGGGCGGGGCCAAGGGAAGGGGCGTGGCCGTTTGAGGTTAAAGGGGTGTGGCCACGAGGGCGGGGAAGGGGCGGGGCCATAAACGACCATTTAAGGGCAAAGGGGCGGGGCCACATCAAAGGGTTGAAGAGGGTGTGGCCAATAAAGGGGCGTGGATTGGGGCAGGTGGGCGGGGCCAAGGCGTCAAAAATAGACCCGGTGGGGGAGGGGCTGAAATAGAAATTCCCTTTTTTTTTTTCATTTTCTTCCTTTTTGTTTTGGTTTTTTTTTTGTGATTTTTTTCGCCCTTTTCCGTTTTTTTTCTCGGTTTTTTATTTTTTGGTTTCGGTTTTAATTTTATTTTTTTTGGTCAGTTTTGGGGCTGGTTTTTTTTTTGGTTTTTGGTTGGTTTTTTGGGTTTTCTTTCCTTTTTTGAGGTTTTATTTTTTTCTTCGTTTTTCTTCGTTTTTCCCTTTTTTTTTTTTTTTAGATTTTCGCTCTTTTTTTTGTTTTTTATTTTTTTGTCGGTTTTGGAAATTTTTTTTTTTGTTTTATTTTTTATTTTGGTTTTATTTCTTTCAGTTTTTTTTTTTTTTTATTTTATTTTTTTTTGTGTTTTTTGGTTTTTTTTTTTTTTGTTTTCTGAACCGATTTTGGGTCGGTCCCGGTACAAAACGGGGGAGGGGGGGAGGGGGCGGGGCTTGGGGGTGGGGGAGGGGCGGCGGGGGTGGGGGAGGGGACGTCTTTGGCTTCTCGCCGCCCCCCAGGGACACGTGACGGGGGGTGGGGGAGGGGGAGGGGGAGGGGAGCACAAACCCGGGGGGGGAGGGGATTCAAGCCACCCCTCCCCCACCCAGACCCCCCCCCCCCAAAAATGGGGAAAAATCCCCCAAAAAAGGGGAGGGGGCTCCAAATGAGGAGAAAATCCCCCCAAAAACAAAGGGGGGGGCTGGGGAATCCCCTCCCCCCCCAAAAAATATATTTGGGACCCCCAAAAAAAGGGAGACCCAAATTAAGGGGGGGGAACCCCCCCCAAAAAAATGGGGACCCCCCCCTTTTATTGGAGACCCCCAAAAAACGGAGAGGACCCAAAACTGGGGAAACTCCCCCCAAAAATCCGGGTGGGGGAGGGGTGGGGGGCACAGACGGGGACCGGGGGGGGCACCCCGGGATTTGGGGGTGCCCCGAGAACGGGGGGAGGGGGGGGAACCCCCCCAAAAGCCCCCCCGAGGTGCGGGGGGGGCTCTTTGGTTGTCTCTGAGGTATTTCTGTCCGGGGGGGCGTGGTCAGGGGGGGCCCCGCCCCCTCCCCAGGCCCTCTTTGGCTGCAGGATGGGGGTGGGGGGAGGGGATGCGCTGTGGGGGAGGTGACGTCATAGGGGCTTGGCGTGACGTCACAGGGGACGGCAAGGGCGTGGGGTCACCAAGGCCACCGTGACCACCATGGCCACCAAGGCCACTGTGACCACCATGGCCACCAAGGCCACCGTCATGGCCACCGACGCCACGATGATGAGCAGGGCCACCGTGGCCACCGTGGCCACCGGGAGAATGGCCAAGACTAATGGTGGTGGCCACCAAGGCCATGGACACCACGGTGATGACCATGGCCACCACGAGCACCGTGACTACTGTGGCCACCAAGGCCACCATGACCATGGCCACCATGACCATGATCATCATGGCCACCATCACCACGACCACCATGGCCGTGGCCAACCAAAGCCACCATGACCATGACCACGGTCACCATGACCATCATGGCCACCATGACCGTGGCCATGGTCAACTAAGGCCACCAAGGCCACCATGACCACAACCACCATGGCCATGGCCAACCAAGGCCATCATGGCCACCATGACCATGACCACAGCCACCATGACCACCAATGCTACCGTGACCATGGCCATGACCACCATGACCATGACCACCATGATCATCATGGCTACCATGACCATGGCCATGACTACTGTGGCCAACCAAGGCCACCAAGACCATGACCATCATGGCCACCATGACCATGGCCATGGCCACCATGACCACCATGACCATGGCCATGGTCAACCAAGGTCATCAAGGCCACCATGACCATCATGGCCACCATGACCATGACCATGGCCACCATGACCACCAATGCCTCCGTGACCATGGCCATGGCCAACAAAAGCCACCATGACCATCATGGCCACCATGACCATGACCACTGTGGCTACCAAGGCCACCACGGCCATGACCACCATGACCATGACCATCATGGCCATGGCCAACAAAGGCCGTCAAGGCCACCATGACCACCACGACCATCATGGCCACTATGGCCATCATGGCCACCATGACCATGGCCACTGTGGCCACCAAGGCCACCCTGACGACGACCGTGACCCAGGTCACAGCCACGATCACGGCCACAATGGCCACAACCAACCCTACCAGCGATGGCCACCGTGGCCACCATGACCATGGTCACCATCGCCACCGCTGTCACCGAGGAGATGACACCAAGGCCACCATGATCATGACCGAGGCCACCATCACCGTGACCATGGCCACCGTGACCTGCCCTGATGGTGATGACCACTCTGGTGGTGGCCACCATGGCCAGGGTCATTCTGCTGATGACCACTGGTCACTCTGTTGATGGTCACCATGGAAATGGTCACTCCATTGATGACCATTGGTCACTCTGATGGTCACCATGGCCATGGTCACTCTGCTGATGACCATTGGTCACTCTGCTGATGACCATGGTCACCATTGGTCACTCGGTTGATGTTTACCAAGGCCATGATCACTCCATTGATGACCACTGGTCACTCTGTTGATGGTCACCATGGCCATGGTCACTCTGCTGATGACCATTGGTCACTCCATTGATGACCTTTGGTCACTCTGTTGATGACCACCATGCCAATGGTCACTCCATTGATGACCATTGGTCACTCTGTTGATGGTCACCATGGCCATGGTCACTCCATCGATGACCATTGGTCACTCTGTTGATGACCACCATGCCAATGGTCACTCCATCGATGACCATTGGTCACTCTGTTGATGACCACCGCTCACTCCATGACCACCACGCCCATAACCCCGCCCACCCCCACCCCCGCCCCTCCCCCACGGTGGGGGAGGGGCCGCTCCCCCCAACTCTTTTTGGTTTCAGTTCTGAGGTATTTTGGGACCCCCCCTCC
Organism: Cyanistes caeruleus; assembly: GCF_971803275.1. Lineage (NCBI taxonomy): Eukaryota > Metazoa > Chordata > Aves > Passeriformes > Paridae > Cyanistes > Cyanistes caeruleus. The sequence continues at coordinate 96,783 of NC_141728.1, forward strand.
CCCCCCGGGGCCCTTTTTGGTTCATTAAAGCTTCGGGGGGGGGAGGGGGAGGGGTGGGGGGAGGGGCGGCCCCTCCCCCCCAGCTCCGGCGCCGCCCAGGGGGCGGGGCCGATTTTTTTGGTCTAAAAACTCCTTTTTTTTGTGGGTTTTTCACACTTTTTGGTGGTTTTTGGCTGAGGTTTGGGTGCGCTTTTTTTTGGTATTTTTTGGCTTTTTCTGTCCTTTTTTTTTTTTTGGCATTTTCAGTCATTTTTTGGCATTTTCAGTCACTTTTAGTCCTTTTTTTTTTTGGCATTTTCCATCCTTTTGGGTTTTTTTGCCAGTTTTTTGTCCTTTTCCGGCCGTTTTGGGCCATTTTTTGTCCATTTTTCGCCTTTTTTAACCGTTTCCATCCTTTTTTTTCCGATTTTTTCCCAACTTTTCCTCCTTTTTCATCCATTCCCATTTTTTTCCCTCTTTTCCACTTCTTCCATCTCCATTTTTTGGCTTCCTTCGATTTTTTTTTTTTGTCCTTTTTTCACCTTTTCGGCTCCGTCTTTTTTATCCTTTTTTTTTTTTTTTTAATGTTTTTCCATCATTTTTTCCATTTTTTTTTTTTTTCCCGCTTTTTCCACGTGGTTTTTTTTTTCCCCCCGATTTTTCCCCATTTTTCCGAATTTTTCCCTTCGGGAATCGACGGCGACGTTTCTTCCGTAAAAAATCCAAAAAAAACGCAACGAAAAAAACCCCAAAAATTCCATTTTTTCCCTCATTTTTCCACCCTTTTCCTTCCTTTTTTTTCGGTTTTTTTTTTCCTCTCCATCCCCAACCCCCCAAAAAACCCCAAAACGCCCCAAACCCGGGGTGGGGGCGGGGCTACATTCCAGGTTTTTTTTATTTTCCCGGGAAAAGTCGTTTTTTTGGGGGGATTTTTCACAGTTTTCAGGCGGCCAATTCCGGGGCCGATTCCGAGGATTTTGGGGCTCCGTGAGGTATTTGTGGCGTGGGGGGAGGGGCAGGCACTGCGGGGGGGAGGGGCCGGGGGGGTTTTTGGTCTTTTCCGCCTCTTTCGGCTCCAGGGGGAATTTTCCCTTTTTTTGGGTTTTTTTTCCAGTTTTTTCCCATTTTTCTTCCATTTTTCTTCCATTTTTTCCCATTTTTCTTCCATTTTTTCCCCATTTTTTTCCCATTTTTCTTCCATTTTTTTCCGTTTTTTTCCAGTTTTTTTTCCTTTTTTTTTCCATTTTTTTCCATTTTTCTCCACTTTTCCCCCAGTTTTTCCCCTTTTTCTCTTTTCTTCCTTTTCCCGATTTTTCTTCTTTTCTTCCCTCTTTTTTCTCCTTTTTTTTTTCCCCTCTTTTATTCCACTTTCGGCCGGTTTTTTTCTCTTCTTTTTCCCTTTTTCTTTCGCTTTTAATTGCCGCTCCTTTTTCCTCGTTTTTTACTCATTTTTTTCCTCTGGTTCTTCCTCATTTTTTCAGCTTTTTTTCCTCATTTCTTTTCCCAATTTTTCCTCAATTTTGCTCGTTTTTTCCTCGTTTTTTTCCTCGTTTCTTCCTCATTTTTTCCTCAATTTTGCTGATTTTTTCCTCGTTTTTTCCTCATTTTTTCCTCAATTTTTCCTCATTTCTTCCTCGTTTTTTTTCCTCATTTTCTCCATCCGGCTCCGTTTCTTTTTTTCCCAATTTCCTTCTTTTTCTTCCCATTTTTTTTTTTCCTTTAATTCCATTTTTTTTCCCCAAAAAATTTTTTCTCGTTTACTTGCTCATTTTCCCCCCTTTTTTTTTTTTTTCTTCTTTTTTTTGCTTTTTCCTCCCTTTTTTTTTTTTTTCCCTTTTTCCTCCTTTTTGCCCTCATTTTCCCCTCCCCCCCCCAAAACCGCGCCCCCCCCCCCCCCCGGGGGGGGGAGGGGACAATAAATAAAGGGGGGGGGGAGGGGCGCGGCCGAGGGGGGGGGAGGGGCTTTTGCCGCCCCTCCCCCATCCAAAACCCCCCTTAAAAAATCCCAAAAAAATTCCCAAAAAATTCCCAAAAATTCCCAAAAAATCCCCAAAAAATCCCAAAAATTCCCCAAAAATTCCCCAAAAAAATTCCCGAAGGAATTCCGGCCCTCCCCCCCCCCCGCCCCTCCCCCACCCCCGCGCGAGGTCAGACGGTTGCGAACTTTGGGCTGAGCGTGGGGGGAGGGGCCGCGCGGCCCCTCCCCCTCCTCCGGGAGGATTTTTTTGTTTTGTTTTTTGGTTTTTTTTTTTTGGTGCGAAAAAGTCACTTTTCGGGAGGGGGGGGGTGGGGGAGGGGCTTCTCCCCCCCCTTGCCCCTCCCCCACCCCGCTTCAAAACGGGGCGAAATCCGCCCATTTCGGGTCCTCCCCTCCCCCCATAAATTGGGGAGGGGGGGCGAGGTGGGGGGGGGGGAGGGGTTTGCCCCGCCCCTCCCCCCACCCCTCAGAGCGTCATTAAATTAAATTAAATTAAATTAAAAAGTATTCTGGGGGGGGGGAGGGGCGGGTTTTTGGTCTGTAGCTCGTGCTGAGGTTGGGGGGGGTGGGGGAGGGGCGGGACCCCCCCCCCAAAATTTCCTCAGTCGCCCCCCCCCCCGCGGTGGGGGAGGGGCGGGGGGGAGGGGGCGGCGTCGCTGTCGCTGCAGGAGGAGCAGGAGGGGGAGGGGGAGGGGCGGCGGGGCGGGGGGGGAGGGGCGCCCCCCAGCAGGGGGAAGAGGGCGGGGGTCGCCGCCGCCCCTCCCCCACCCCCGCCGGCCCCCCCCGCCGCCCCTCCCCCCCCCAGCAGCAGCGGCGCCGCCCCCGCCTCAATTCCCGGGAGGGGCCGGGGGGTCCCAGCGCCGGCCAGGGCTGCGGAGAGAGGGGAGGGGGCGTCAGGGGGACCCCGAAATCAACTGGGACACCCCAAAATCAACTGGGACACCCCAAAACCCGGCTGGGACACCCCAAAATCCGGCTGAGAACCCCCAAAATCATCTGGGACACCCCAAAATCCGGCTGGGACCCCCAAAACCCGGCTGGGAACCCCCAAAATCCAGCTGAGAACCCCCAAAATACAGCTGGGAACACCCAAAATCATCTGGGACACCCCAAAATCCGGCTGGGACCCCCAAAACCCGGCTGGGAACCCCCAAAATCCAGCTGGGACCCCCAGAACAGCCCCTCCCCCCCCCCAAGGGACCCCAGACCCGTTTTGGGGGAGGGGCAGCAAAAGCGCGGGGGGGGGAGGGGCACCGAGCTGTCAATCATGTCAATCACACCTGTCAATCACAGGTATCAATCACACCTGTCAACCAATCACACCTGTCAATCAATAATAAATGTTAATCACACCTGTCAATCACCCCTGTCAATCACACCTGTCAATCAATCACCCCTCACCTTGGATGGTGGCCAGGGGGGCGGGGCCCAGCAGCCCCCCCAGCACCGCCCCCCTGCAAAGCAAAGCGGGGGGAGGGGTCACGGCGGGGGTGGGGGGGAGGGGGGGGCGGGGTCACCCGCGGCCCCTCCCCCCGAGCCCCTCCCCCCACCCTGGCCCCTCCCCCACCCCCCCCCAAGACTCACCCGGAGCCGAGGCCGAGGGGGGAGGGGGCGGCGCCGGGGGGGGGCGGCGGGGGGGAGGGGCGGGCGGCCGAGGGCAGTGACGTCACTGGAGGGGGGGGGAGGGGACACGGGTCAGGGGCTTGGAAATTCCCGAAATTCCTTAAATCCCCTAAAATTCCCGAAATTCCCTCGAAATTTCTGAAATCCCCTCGAAATTCCAGAAATCCCCTCGAAATTCCCGCAAAATTCCCAAAATTCCCTTGAAATTCCCGAAATTCCCTTAAAATTCCCCAAATCCCCCTTAAAACAGCCCCAATTCCCTTAAAACCACCCCAAATTCCCTCGAAATTCCCAAAACCCTTTGAAATTCCAAAAATTCCCTTTGAAATTCCCGAAATCCCCTCAAAATTCCCGAAATTCCCTCAAAAATTCCCGAAATCCCCCTTAAAACAACCAAAATTCCATTGAAATTCCCAAAAATCCTCTTTAAACACCCCAAATTCCCATAAAATTCCCCAAAATCCCCCCCCAAAATCCCCTCGGAACCTTCCGGAATTTCCCCTCCCCCCCAGGGAATTTTGGGGTTATTTTTGGGGGATTTGGGGGTCCTGGGCTCACCTGAGGTGCCGAGGCTGCCGGGGGCGGGGAGGCCGAGGGTGGGGCCGGGCGGGGTCACCTGGGGGGACACAGGGGGAGTTTGGGGGGGATTTTGGGGGATTTGGGGGATTTTGGGGATTTTGGGGAATTTTGGGGATTTTTGGGGAATTTTGGGGACGTTTTGGGGACAGCGGCAGAGCCCTGTAGGGACAGGGGGGGATGGGATCATGTGGGGACGGTGACCCCTGAGTGACCCCAAAGTGACCCCAGAGTGACCCCGGAGTGACCCCAGAGTGACCCCGGAGTGACCCCAAAGTGACCCCAGAGTGACCCCGGAGTGACCCCAAAGTGACCCCAGAGTGACCCCGGAGTGACCCCGGAGTGACCCTGAGTGACCCCAAAGTGACCCCAAAGTGACCCCAAAGTGACCCCAAAGTGACCCCGGAGTGACCCCAAGCAGTGACCGACCCCAAAACCCCCCAAACCCCATCAAAAAAACCCCAAAAAACTCAAAAAAAAGCCCCCCAAAACCCCCAAAAATACCCCCCAGAAAACACCCAAATAACCCAAAAAACCCCAAAAAACCCCTAAAAAAACCCCAAAAAATCCCAACAAAACTCAAAAAAACCCCCGAAAAAACCCAAAAAAACCCCCAAAAAACCCCCCAAAAAAACCCAAAAAAACCTCAAAAAAAACCCCAAAAAATCCCAACAAAACTCAAAAAAACACCCAAAAAAACCCCAAAAAACCCAAAAAACCTCAAAAAAACCCCAAAAAACCCCAAAAAAAACCCCAAAAACCCCCCCAAAAACCCCCAAAAAAACCCCCAAAAAACCCAAAAAAAACCCCCCAAAAAACCCCCCAAAAAACCCAAAAAACCCCCAAAATCCCAATAAAAACCCCCAACCGCGCCCACCCCGTGAGCGCCGAATGCCGGGACCTTCCCGGCGGCGTTGGGGACGTTCCCGGTGCCGCTCCCGGCGCCGCTCCCGGCGTTCCTGAGCCCCCCGGAGTTGCCGGAATTGCCGGAGTTGCCGCAGGGGTTGATCCGTTTCTCCTTCTGGCGCCGGTTGCAGAACCAGACCCGGATCACCTCCTTCTCCATGTGCAGCTGCTCCGCGATCAGCAGGATCTCCTCCGACGTCGGCTTCTGGTTCTGGAGAGGCGGGAAAGGTCCGGAATGGCGGGAAAAATGAACGGGAATGGCGGGAAAATGAACGGGAATGGCGGGAAAATGAATGGGAATGGGGGGAAAATGAACGGGAATGGGGAAGGGAAAATAACAGGAATGGGGAGGGAAAAAGAACGGGAATGGCGGGAAAAATGAACGGGAATGGCGGGAAAAATGAATGGGAATGGCGGGAAAAAGAACGGGAATGGCGGGAAAAATGAACGGGAATGGCAGGAAAATGAACGGGAATGGGGAAGGGAAAAATGAACGGGAATGGCGGGAAAAAGAACGGGAATGGGGAGGGGAAAATAACGGGAATGGCGGGAAAAATAATGGGAATGGTGGGGGGGGGATGGTGGGGAAAATATCGGGAAAATTGGAGGAAAAATCGGGGAAATCAGGGGAAATATTGGGGAAAAAAATTGGGGGAAAAAATCAGGAAAATTGGGGAAAATACTGGGGAAAAAATTGGGAAAAATATTGGGGAAACTTTGGGATATTTTTGGGATGTTTGGGGTGTCGCTGGGACGGGATTGAGGCCCTTTTGGGGCTGTTTGGGGCCATTTTTTGCAGGGTTTTTTGGGCTATTTTGGGATTTCCGGGGATTTTCCGGAACATTCCGGAACATTCCGGGACTTTCTCTCACCGCCAGGAAGGATTTCTCCAGGGCGAAGCGCACGTTGGGTTTGGGATGGGTTTGGGATGGGTTTGGGATGGGTTTGGGATGGGTTTGGGGCCGTTTGGGGCCGTTTCTCGCGGGGTTTTTTGGGGATTTTCGGGATTTCCGGGGATTTTCCGGAACATTCCGGGATTTTCTCTCACCGCCAGGAAGGATTTCTCCAGGGCGAAGCGCACGTTGGTCTCGATGCTGGTTCGCTTCTTGCGCCGCCGCCCCGGGAGCCCCTCGAAGCCCCCCAGGGAGGGGGGGCCCAGCGAGGGGGGGCTGGGCAGGGTCGAGTCCACCGACATCGTCTCTGGGGGGGGAGGGGCAGCGCCCTATAGAGCCTGGGGAGCCTATAGAGCCCTATGGACCCTATGGACCCTATAGAGCCTGGGGAGCCTATAGAGCCCTATGGACCCTATAGACCCTATAGACCCTATGGAGCCTGGGGAGCCTATAGAGCCCTATGGACCCTATGGACCCTATAGAGCCTGGGGAGCCTATAGGGCCCTATGGACCCTATAGACCCTATAGAGCCTGGGGAGCCTATAGAGCCTATAGACCCTATGGACCCTATAGAGCCTGGGGAGCCTATAGAGCCTATAGACCCTATGGACCCTATAGAGCCTGGGGAGCCTATAGAGCCTATAGACCCTATGGACCCTATAGAGCCTGGGGAGCCTATAGGGCCCTATGGACCCTATAGAGCCTATAGACCCTATGGAGCCTGGGGAGCCTATAGAGCCCTATGGACCCTATAGACCCTATGGACCCTATAGAGCCTGGGGAGCCTATAGGGCCCTATAGACCCTATAGAGCCTGGGGAGCCTATAGACCCTATAGAGCCTGGGGAGCCTATAGGGCCCTATGGACCCTATGGACCCCATAAACCCTATAGAGTCCATGGAGCACATAGAGCCCTATAGAGCCTATGGAGCCTATAGAGCCTGTGGGGTTCCTATGGGGTTCCTATGGGATCTATGGGGTTCCTATGGGGTTCCTATGGGATCTATGGGGTTCCTATGGGATCTATGAGGTTTCTATGGGGTTTATGGATCCATAGGGGATCTATAGGGGATTAATAGGGTCTATGGGTCCCACCTGCGTCCCTCAGCCAGGTCTCCAGCAGCGGTTTCAGCTTGCACATGGGTTCCTATGGGGTTCCTATGGGATCTATATGGGATCTATGGGGTTCCTATGGGATCTATGGGGTTCCTATGGGATCTATGGATCCATAGGGGATCTATAGGGGATCTATGGGATCTATAGGTCCCACCTGCGTCCCTCAGCCAGGTCTCCAGCAGCGGTTTCAGCTTGCACATGTTCTTGAAGCTGAGGTTCAGCGCCTCGAAGCGCGAGATCGTCGTCTGGCTGAAGTCGTTCCCGTAGAGCTTCCCCATGGCCAGGCCCACGTCCCCCTGCGACCCCAAAATCCACTTGGGGGGACCCCAAAATCCCACGGGGGGACCCCAAAAAATCCACCCCAAAAATCCTGACCCAAGAAATCCGAAAAATCCCCAATAAAATCCCCTATAGGAAACCCAAAATCCCCTATAGGAACCTCAGAGGAATCCCAGGCCCACGTCCCCCTGTGACCCCAAAATCCACTTGGGGGGACCCCAAAATCCCACGGGGGGACCCCAAAAAATCCACCCAAAAAATCCTCAGAAAATCTCCCAAAATCCCCCCAAAAATAAAAAAAAAATCCCAAAAATTCCCAAAAAAATGCCAAAAAAATACCAAAAAACCCCCAAAAATCCCAAAAATATCCCCCAAAAAACCCCCAAAAATCCCAAAAATATCCCCCAAAAAAATCCCAAAAAATCCGCACAAAAATCGCAAAAAATCCCCAAAATCCCCCAAAAATTCCCTAAAAAAATCCCCAAAAAATCCCCAAAAAAATCCCCCCAAAAAATCCCCCAAAATTCCCCCAAAAATCCCAAAAAATCCCAAAAAAATCCCAAAAAAATCCCCAAAAATCCCCTAAAAAATCCTCAAAAAATCCCCCAAAAATCCCAAAAAAATCCCCAAAATCCCCCAAATTCCCAGAGCTCACCTGGGTGAAGCCCAGCTTGATCCTCCTCTGTTTGAAGGTGCGGGCGAACTGCTCCAGCTCCTCCAGGTCGCTCGGCTCCTCCGGGGGAGGCCCCGGGGGGATTTCGGGACATTTTGGGGACACCCCCGGGGGTCCCGGGGATTCGGGGACCCCCGGGCGGGGCCCGGGCTGGGGAGAAATCCCAAAAAAAAAAAAAAACCCATAAAAAATTTGGGGTTAAAAGAGGGGGAAAGAGGAGAAATCCGAATTGGGGTGGCGGTAAAATAAAGCTGGAGGGGATGAAGCCAAAATTGCAGGAAACGGACCCAAAATCCACCCAAATAAATCCCAAAATCCCTTAAAAATAAATCCCAAAATCCCTTAAAAATGAACCCAAAAACCCCCAAAATAAATCCCAAAATCCCTTAAAAATAAACCCAAAATCCCTTAAAAATAAACTCAAAAACCCCCAAAATAAATCCCAAAATCTCTTAAAAATGAACCCAAAAACCCCCAAAATAAATCCCCAAATCCCTTAAAAATAAACTCAAAAACCCCCAAAATAAACCCAAAATCCCTTAAAAATGAACCCAAAAACCCCCAAAATAAATCCCAAAATCCCTAAAAATAAATCCCCAAAATTCCCAAAATAATTTGGGTTTTTGGGGGTGAATTTTGGGGTTTTTGGGGTCAGATTTCGGGGTTTTTGGGGTCAGATTTTGGGGTTTTTGGGGTTTTTGGGGGTGAATTTTGGGGTTTTTGGGGTCAGATTTTGGGGTTTTGGGGGTTTTTGGGGTCAGATTTTGGGGTTTTTGGGGGTGAATTTTGGGGTTTTTGGGATTTTTGGGGTTTTTGGGGGTTAATTTTGGGGTTTTGGGGGTTTTTGGGGACCCCTCCCGTACCTGGGCGTGCAGCCCCCCGCGGGGGGGGTTGGGCAGGAGCCCCCCCGGGCTGTGCTGAGGTAGCTGAAAGAGGTTGGGGGGGGGCAACAGCCCTGGGGGGGGGAAAGGGGGGTCAGGAGGGGTCCCCAAAACCCTCGGGGACCCCCCCAAACCCCCCAGAGACCCCCAAACCCCCCAGGGACCCCCCAAATCCCACAGGGACCCCCCCAGACCCCACAGGAACCCCCCCAGAACGTCCCTGATCCCCCCCAGACCCCTCTGGGACCCCCCAAATCCCCCCCAGGACCCCCCAAAATTCCCTCAGACCCCCCAAAACCCCCCGAGCCCCCCAAAAACCCCTCAGGGACCCCCAAGGACCCCCCCGAGCCCCCCCCAGCCCCACCCGTCTGTCCCTGCTGGGCCGGGGGCAGCAGGAATTGGGGCGGGGGCTGCAGGGGAGCCCCCCAAAAACCCCCCCAAAAAACCCCAAAAAATCCCCCAAAAAATCCCAAAAAATCCCCCAAAAATCCCAAAGAACCCCAAAACCCCCCCAGACCCCCCCAAGACCCCCCCAGGACCCCCCCCCCGAGCCCCCAGCCCCACCTGTCTGTCCCTGCTGGGCCGGGGGCAGCAGGAATTGGGGCGGGGGCTGCAGGGGGTGGCCGGGCACCAGCACCAACTGCTGCAGCTGCAACAGCTGCTGCACGTCCTGGACAGACAGACGGACACCGGACGGACGGACACCGGACAGACACACGGACACCGGACGGACGGACACGGGACAGACACGGGACAGACGGACACCGGACAGACACACGGACACCGGACACACGGACACCGGACAGACACACGGACACCGGACGGACGGACACGGGACAGACGGACACCGGACGGACGGACATGGGACGGACACCGGACGGACGGACACCAGACAGACACACGGACACCGGACGGACGGACACCGGACAGACAGACGGACACGGGACAGACGGACACGGGACAGACGGACATGGGACAGACGGACACGGGACAGACGGACACGGGACAGACACGGGACAGACGGACACACAGGACAGATGGACACCGGACAGACGGACAGCGGACAGACGGACACGGGACAGACGGACACATGGACAGATGGACACCGGACACCAGACAGACGGGCAGACGGACACCGGACGGACACCGGACAGATGAACACCGGGACGGACAGATGGACGGACGGACACCGGGACGGACACGGGACAGACGGACAGGACACACGGACGGGCAGACGAACAGACGGGACAGATGGACAGACGGACACGTGACCGGACGGACACGGGACAGGACAGACGGACAGGGGGACACAACCCGGGGGGTCCCGCGTGAGCTCCGGGACCCCCCGAGAGGAGAAACTCGGGGGGGGGAGGGGAGGGGAGGAGAACTGGGGGAAATTCGGGGAAATTCGGGAAAATTCGGGGGGAGATTTTGGGGCGATTTGGGGCTGATCTGGGGGAGATTTGGGGTGATTTGGGGTGATTTCGGGCTGTTTTTGGGGATGTTTTTGGGGTGATTTTGGGGCTGTTTTGGGGTGATTTTGGGGTGATTTGAGGTGATTTTGGGGTGATTTTGGGGTGATTTGAGGTAATTTTGGGGTGATTTTGGGGTGATTTCGGGCTGTTTTTGGGGTGTTTTCGGGGCTGTTTTGGGGTGATTTTGGGGTAACTTTCGGGCTGTTTTGGGGCTGTTTTGGGGCTGTTTTGGGGCTGTTTTGGGGTGATTTCGGGGTGATTTTGGGGTAATTTTGGGGTAACTTTCGGGCTGTTTTTGGGCTGTTTTTGGGGTGATTTTGGGGTGATTTTGGGGTGATTTGGGCTGATTTTGGGGTGATTTTGGAGTGATTTTGGGCTGTTTTGGGGCTGTTTCGGGGTGATTTTGGGGTGATTTTGGGGTAACTTTTGGGCTGTTTTTGGGGCTGTTTTGGGGCTGTTTTTGGGGTGATTTTGGGGTGATTTTGGGGTGACTTTCGGGCTGTTTTTGGGCTGTTTTTGGGGTGATTTTGGGGTGACTTTCGGGCTGTTTTGGGGTGATTTTGGGGCTGTTTTTGGGGTGATTTGGGGGCTGTTTTCGGGGCTGTTTTTGGGGTGATTTTGGGGCTGTTTTGGGGCTGTTTTTGGGGTGATTTTGGGGTGATTTTGGGGTGATTTCGGGCTGTTTTGGGGTGATTTTGGTGCTGTTTTTGGGGTGATTTGGGGTGATTTTGGGGTGATTTGGGGCTGTTTTCGGGGCTGTTTTTGGGGTGATTTGGGGTGATTTTGGGGTGAGTTTCGGGCTGTTTTTGGGGTGATTTGGGGTGATTTTGGGCTGTTTTTGGGGCTGTTTTGGGGCTGTTTTTGGGGTGATTTGGGCTGATTTTGGGCTGTTTTTGGGGTGATTTGGGGGCGATTTCGGGGTCCCCCCCCCCCCTTACCTGCGCCGAGAGCTGGATGGGGCCGGGCAGCGGCAGCGGGGGGGGAGGGGGAGGGGGGGGAGGGGCCCCCTCGGGGGTCCCGGCGGGGGGAGGGGGAGGGGCGGCGGGGGGGGGAGGGGGAGGGGCGGCGGGGGGGGGAGGGGCGGGGCCCTGCGGGAGCTGCGCGGCCGCGGCCGCCAAGAGCTGAGCCTGGGCCAGGAGCTGCTGCGGGGCCGGGAGCAGCGCGGCCAGCTGCGGACAGACGGACGGACGGACGGACACGGGGACGGACGGACACGGGGATGGACGGACACACGGACACACGGACAGACGGACAGGGGATGGACGGACAGATGGACATGGGACACACGGACAGACGGACGGACGGACAGACGGACACGGGGATGGACGGACACACGGACACGGGGATGGACGGACAGATGGACATGGGACACACGGACAGGCGGACACACGGACACGGACAGACGGACACACGGACACACGGACACGGGGATGGACGGACAGACGGACACGGGACATGGGACAGACGGACACGGGATGGACGGACAGACGGACACGGGGATGGACGGACACATGGACACACGGACACATGGACAGACAGACACACGGACGGACGGACAGACGGACAGACAGACACATGGACGGACAGGGGATGGACGGACAGACAGACACGGGACACGGGACACACGGACAGACGGACACGGGACAGACGGACACACGGACACACGGACAGACGGACACGGGGATGGATGGACAGACGGACAGGGGACAGACGGACACGGGATGGACACGGGATGGACAGACGGACACACGGACAGACGGACAGATGGACAGGGGATGGACGGACAGATGGACAGACGGACAGGGGATGGACGGACAGACACACGGACAGACGGACAGACAGACAGACAGACACGGGATGGACACGGGATGGACGGACACAGGACACGGGACAGACGGACACACGGACAGACGGACAGATGGACAGGGGACAGACGGACAGATGGACAGATGGACAGATGGACAGATGGACAGACGGACACGGGGGATGGACAGGGACAGACGGACACAGGGGGGACAGACAGACAGGGGATGGACGGACGGACAGGGAGGACAGACGGACACGGGGATGGACAGACAGACGGACACGGGGACAGAAGCGGGGCCGGGTTGGGGGGGGTGGGGGGAGGAGCGTGGGGGGGGGAGGGGGGGGGGGTGACACAGGAGGGGGGGAGGGGCAGCAGGTTAGTACCGCCCCCAAGCCCCGCCCCCCGCAGCAGCGAAGCCCCGCCCCCAAACCCCCCCAATATCCCAAAAAATCCCCAAAATATCCCCCAAAAAAATTCAAAAAAAAATCCAGAAAAATAAAAAAAATTTAAAAGATATTTTAAAAATCCCAAAATATCCAAAATATCCCCCCAAAAATAAAAAAAATCCCCCAAAAAATAAAAAAAATCCCCCAAAATCCCCCAAAAGTAAAAAAAAATGGAAAAAAACTCCCCAAAATATCCCCAAAAAAATCCAAAAAAATCCAGAAAAATAATAAAAAAAATCCAAAAAACCTCCCCAAAAAATCCAAAATACCCCCAAAAAATTAAATAAAAAATCCCCCAAAAATCCCCAAAAAAATAAAAAAAAATGAAAAGAAATCCCCAAAATATCCCCCCCCAAAAAATTCCCAAAAAATCCAGAAAAATAATAAAAATAATAAAAATTAAAAAAAAAATCCCCAAAAAATCCAAAATACCCCCCAAAAATTTAAAAAAAAATCCCAAAAAATAATAAAAAAAATAATTAAAAAAAAAAATCAAAAAAATTCGAAAAAAATAAAAAAAAATTCGAAAAAAATAAAAAAAAAATACCCCCCAAAATTAAAAAAAAAATCAAAAAAAATCCCCAAATGTCCCCAAATGTCCCCAAATGTCCCCAAGCCCCCCCTCACTCACCCCCGCCAGTTGGGACCCCGCGAGCAGCAGCTGAGCCTGGGGAGGGGGCGCGGGCTGGGGCGGGGGCGGCTCCGGACCCGTCACCTGCGGGATTTGGGGCAAATCCGGGCAAATTCGGGCAAATCCGGGGAAATTCGGGGAAATTCGGGCAAAATTTGGGGCAAATCCAGGCAAATTCGAGCAAATACGGGGAAAATCGGGCAAATCCAGGCAAATTCGGGCAAATTCGGGAAAATTCGGGCAAAATCGGGGAAATTCAGGCAAAATCGGGGAAATTCAGGCAAAATCGGGGAAATTCAGGCAAAATCGGGGAAATTCGGGGAAATTCAGGGAAATTCGGGCAAATTCGGGAAAATTCGGTGAAATTCGGGAAAATTCGGGCAAAATTTGGGGAAAATCCGGGGAAATTCGGGGAAAATTCGGGCAAATTCGGGAGGTTTGGGAAGGTTTTGGGTGGGATTTGAGCGGATTTGGGGGAAATTCAGGAAAATTCGGGAGGTTTTGGGGGGATTTGGGGGAAATTGGGGAGGATTTGGGGGAGTCTGAAGGGATTTGGGGGGTTTGGGGTTGGTTTGGAGCCGATTTTGGGGCGTTTCCGGGTGATTTTGGGGGTGATTTGGGCGATTTCGGGAGGATTTTGGTGGTTTTTGGATGATTTGGGTGATTTTTCGGGGTGATTTTGGGGATGATTTGGGCGATTTTGGGGTGTTTTGGGGGTGATTTTGGTAATTTCGGGGTGATTTTGGTGATTTTCGGGGTGATTTTGGTGATTTTTGGGGTGATTTTGGGTGATTTTGGTGATTTTCGGGGTGATTTTGGCGATTTTTGGGGTGATTCTGGGTGATTTTGGTGATTTTCGGGGTGATTTTGGTGATTTTCGGGGTGATTCTGGGTGATTTTGGTGATTTTCGGGGTGATTTTGGTGATTTTCGGGGTGAATTTGGCGATTTTTGGGGTGATTCTGGGTGATTTCGGCGCGTTTGGGGCAGATTTTGGGGCGTTTTTGGCCGATTTGGGGCGGATTTTGGGGGACCCCCCCCCATTTCCTGTTTTGGCGCCGCCGCCCCCGCCCGGGATTTCCCCCCCCCCCGCCCCTCCCCCACCCCCGGGCACCACAACAGGAACGGGAGGGGGGAGGGGCGGGATCTGGGGAAGGAATTTTGGGTGGAATTCGGGGAGGATTTTGGGTAGAATTTGGGTGAATTTTGGGTGGATTTTGGGGTGAATTTTGGACTGATTTTGGGTGGATTTTTTGCTGATTTTGGGGTGGATTTTGGGGATTATTTTGGGTGGATTTTGGGTGAATTTTGGTGAATTTTGGGATGATTTTGGGTGAATTTTGGGGTGAATTTTGGGTGGATTTGGGGAGGATTTTGGGGGGGATTTTGGAGAGGATTTTGGGTGAATTTTGGGTGGAATTTTGGTGAATTTTGGGGTGAATTTTTGGAAGATTTTGGGTGGATTTTGGGGTGAATTTTGGGGAGGAATTCTGGTGAATTCTGGGATTATTTTGGGATTATTTTGGGTGGATTTTGGTGAATTTTGGGGATGATTTTGGGGAGGATTTTGGTGAATTTTGGGCTGATTTTGGGGTGGATTTGGGGTGGATTTTGGGATGATTTTGGGTGAATTTTGGGGAGGAATTTTGGTGAATTTTGGGGATGATTTGGGGTGAATTTTGGGATTATTTTGGGGGGATTTTTGGGGATGATTTTAGGTGGATTTTGGGTGAATTTTGGGTGGATTTGGGAGGATTTTGGGGGTCTCTCTCTTACCTTGGCGCCAGGGGGGGCGGGGCCGAAGGGGGGGAGGGGTTTGTTCTGCTGGGCCTGGCGGGGGGGGAGGGGAGAGAAACCGATTTTGGGGAGACCCCCAGATTTTGGGGGGAGGGTCCAACCCCAGGACCCCCCAAAAACCCCCAAAAAACCCCAAAAAACCCCAAATCTCACCTGGTGGTTCGTCTCGGGTCCATTGGTTTCTGTGTCTGGGGGGGGAGGGGACACTCAGGGGGGTCCCCAAATCCCCCCGGGACCCCCCCAAATCCCCAAATTTCCCCAAATTTCCCCAAATTTCTCCTACCTGGGCGCTCCCCCGGCAGCTCCTTCTCCAGCTCCAGGGGTTTAGACATCCTCAGTTCTGGGGGGAAAAATCAAATCACCCCAAAATCACCCAAAATTACCCCAAAATCACCTCAAAATCAGCCCAAAATTACCAAAAATTACCCCAAAATCACCTCAAAATTACCAAAAATTACCCAAAATTACCCAAAATCAGCCAAAATTACCGAAACTCAGCCCAAAATTACCCGAAATTACCCAAAATCACCTCAAAATTACCCAAAATTACCCAAAATCAGCCAAAATTACCCCAAAATTACCAAAAATCACCCCAAAATCAACCTGGAATCGTTTCAACCCCAAAATCCCTCAGGGTCACCCCCAAATCAGTGAAAATTACCCCGAAATGACCCAAAAAAATCATTCAAAATCACCCCGGAATGACCCAAAAATCACCCCCAAAATCAACCTGGAATTATTTGAAGCCCAAAATCTCTCGGGGTTACCCCAAAATGACCCAAAATCGCCCCAAAAATCGCCCAAAATCGCCAAAAATCGCCCAAAATTGAAAGAAATCTCCCAGGAAAGCCCCAAATTCGCCCCAAAATGACCCAAATCGCCCCAAAATCAGCCAAAATCAGCCAAAATCGCCCAAAATTGAAACAAAACCTCCCAGAAAAGCCCCAAATTCCCCCCAAAATCGCCCTCAAGGGACCCGAAATCGCCCCAAAATCCCAAAATCCCCCCCAAAATCCCCAAATCCCCCCAAATCCCCCCGGTTACCTGGTGGGGGAGGGGGTTTAACCCCTTCCGGGGGCGTTTTTTGGGGGGATTTTGGGGTTTTTTGGGGTTTTTTTGGGGGGTCCGGCGGCTCCAGAAGCTCCGGGGAGCGAGTGGGGGATGGGGGAGGGGTCCCGGGGGTGTCACCCCCTCCCCTCCCCCCCCTCATTTGCATGAGGCTGAGTCACCCCCGGGGTGGGGGAGGGGAAAGGGGGGGACCCCCCCCCCCTTGCCCCTCCCCCCACTTTCACTTCTCCTTTCGCCGTTTTTGGTTTTTTTTTTTAAATTAAAAATAAATTAATTAATTTAAAAAAAAAATGAAGAATTTACCCAAAACTCCCCAAAATTCGGCGCGGAGGAGCCCCCCCCTCCCCCCACCTGGAGACCCCCGAATTTCACCCAAAATCCCCCAAAACCTCGCCGGGACCCCCGACCCAAAAACCCCCAAAATCTCCCAAAAAAATCTCATTTTTTTCCCCCTTTCCGGACACCCCAAAAACCCCAAAAAATCCCAAAAAATCCCCAAATTTCCCCAAATTTCCCCAAATTCCCCCCGGTACCTGCGGCCCACGTGTTGGGGTTCACCATGGCGGTTCTGGGGGGGTTTTGGGGGATTTTTGGGGGGATTTTGGGGGGTTTGGGGGCTGGGATGGAGAGGAGATTTTGGGGGAAGGATTTTGGGGGGATTTTGGGGGATTTTGGGGCTCCAGGAAGCTCCGGAGGAAGCGCCGGTGGTGACGGAACCCGTGGGGCGTGGGACGGGCGGTCACATGGAGAGACACCCCGAAAACAGAGAAAACACCCCAAAAACAGCGAAAACAGCCGAAAACACCCCAAAAACTGCTGAAAACTGCTGAAAACACCCAAAAACTGCTGAAAACGCCCAAAAAACTGCTGAAAACACCCAAAAACTGCTGAAAACAGCCCCAAAAACTGCTGAAAACACCCCAAAAACTGCTGAAAACACCCAAAAACTGCTGAAAACACCCAAAAACTGCTGAAAACAGCCCCAAAAACTGCTGAAAACACCCCAAAAACTGCTGAAAACTGCTGAAAACACCCAAAAACTGCTGAAAACGCCCAAAAAACTGCTGAAAACACCCAAAAACTGCTGAAAACAGCCCCAAAAACTGCTGAAAACACCCCAAAAACTGCTGAAAACACCCAAAAACTGCTGAAAACGCCCAAAAAACACCCCCAAAACTGCTGAAAACAGCCCGAAAACAGCCGAAAATAACCCAAAAAACAGCCAAAAACACCCCAAAACCAGCCCGAAAACAGCCCCAAAACAACCCAAAAACAGCCGAAAATAACCCAAAACACCCCGAAACTGCTCAAAACAGCCCAAAACACCCCAAAAAGAGCCGAAATCACCCCGAAACTGCTGAAAACAGCCCAAAACACCCCAAAATCCAGCGGGACCCCAGGGGAGTGCCCCGCCCCCCACCCGGGTGTCCCCAAATGTCCCCAAAATATACCCAAAATGTCCCCAAATCCCCCCAAATGTCCCCAAACCCCCCCCAAATGTCCCCAAATCCCGCCCAAATGTCCCCAAATGTCCCCAAATCCCCTCCAGACCCCCCCAAACCCCCCCAGGTGTCCCCAAACCCCCCCAAATGTCCCCAAATGTCCCCTCCCCCCCCCCAGGTGTCCCCAGCCACCCCCAGGTGTCCCCAAATCCCCTCCAGACCCCCCCCAAATATCCCCAAACCCCCCCCAGGTGTTCCCAAATGTCCCCAAATCCCCCCCAGACCCCCCCAGGCGTCCCCAGGTGTCCCCAAACCCCCCCCAGCCCCCCCCAGGTGTCCCCAAATGTCCCCAAATCCCCCCCAAACCCCCCCCAGGTGTCCCCAAATGTCCCCAAATCCCCCCCAGACCCCCCCCAAACCCCCCCCAGGTGTCCCCAGGTGTCCCCAGACCCCCCCAGGTGTCCCCAAATCCCCTCCAGCCCCCCCCAAGTGTCCCCAAACCCCCCCCAGGTGTCCCCAAATGTCCCCAAATCCCCTCCAGACCCCCCCAAACCCTCCCCAAATGTCCCCAACCCCCCCTCAGCCCCCCCAGGTGTCCCCAAACCCCTCCCAAATGTCCCCAACCCCCCCTCAGCCCCCCCCAGGTGTCCCCAAAGCCCCCCGGGTGTCCCCAAATGTCCCCAAATCCCCCCCAGGTGTCCCCAAGTGTCCCCAAACCCCCCCCAAATGTCCCCAACCCCCCCCAGCCCCCCCCAGGTGTCCCCAGGTGTCCCCTCCCCCCCCCGGCGGGGTTTTCCCACGGGATCGATCGATCGGGCGGGGCCGGGCTGGGATCGATCCGGGCATCGATCGGGGGGGGGAGGGGCGGGGGCACGCGGGGACAGCGGGGGGAGGGGCGGGAGGGGAAAGAGCGCGGGAAAAAAAAAACCGGGAAAAAAAACCCGGGAAAAACGGGGAAAAAAGCGGGAAAAAAATGGGAAAAATGGGAAAAAAATGGGGGGAAAAATGGGGAAAATGGGAAAAAAATGGGAAAAATGGGGAAAAAATGGGGGGAAAAATGGGGAAAATGGGAAAAAATGGGAAAAATGGGGGGAAAATGGGAAAAAAATGGGAAAAAATGGGGAAAAAAATGGGAAAAATGGGAAAAAATGGGGAAAAACCGGGGAAAATGGGAAAAATGGGAAAAAATGGGGGGAAAATGGGAGAAATGGGAAAAGAAATGGGAAAAATGGGGAAAAACCGGGAAAAAATGGGAAAAAACGGGGAGAAATGAGGCAAAATGGGAAAAAATGGGGAAAAATGGGGAAAAAGGGGGAAAAAATGGGGAAAAACTGGGAAAAAATGGGAAAAAATGGGAAAAAATGGGAAAAATGGGAAAAAAATGGGGAAAAAGCGGGAAAAACGGGGAGAAATGGGGCAAAGTGGGAAAAAATGGGGAAAAAATGGGAAGAAACGGGGGAAAATGGGGGAGAAATGGGGAAAAATGGGGAAAAAATGGGAAAAACCGGGAAAAACGGGGGAAAAAAATGAGAAAAATGGGGGGGAAATGGGGAAAGAATGGGAAAAAATGGGGAAAAATGGGGGACAAATGGGAAAAAATGGGAAAAGAATGGGAAAAATCGGGGAAAACGGGGGGGAAAATGGGGGAGAAATGGGGAAAAAGGGGAAAAAACTGGAAAAAAAGGGAAAAACGGGGGAAAGATGGGGAAAAACCGGGGGAGAAATGGGGGAAAAATGGGGAAAAAATGGGAAAAATGGGGGAAAACCGGGAAAAAATCAGGAGGTTCCCCCACCCCTCCCCCATTCAGAGACGGGGATGGACACGGGGATGGACACGGGGATGGACACTCGGACACTCGGACCCGGCCCCGCCCCTCCCCCCCTATCGCGACATCCCCTCCCCTCCCCCCGCTCCCGCCGCTTTATTTTGATTTTTTTCCCACCGGGAATTTTCCCTTTTTTCCCGGTTTTTTCCCCGATTTTTTCCCCTTTTTTTTTCCCGGTTTTTTTCCCGGTTTTTTTCCCGTTTTCCCGGGAATTTTTCCCGATTTTGGGGTGGGGGGAGGGGCCGCCGATATTTTTTTTTATTTTATTATTATTATTTTTTTTTTTTGACCCCTCCGGAAGCGGCTCCGGGGGGGAAAAAAAAAAAAAACCCGGAGGTGGGGGGAGGGGAAAAGCGGGAAAGGAGGGGAGGGGGGGGAGGGGCGACCCCCGGACCCCTCCCCCCATCCCCCCCCCCCGTGCCCCTCCCCCCGCTCACCGGGACCCCGCGGCCGCCGCCGCCTCCGCGCTCCGGGGCCGCCACCGGGGGCGGGGGGGGGGTCTGGGATGGGGGGGGAGGGGTCGGGACCTGGCGGAGGAGCCCCTCCCCCACCCGCTATGGGAGACCCCCACACACACCCCGGAAACCGGGGGGATTCACCCCAAAAAACACCGGATTTATCCCGAATTTATCCTGAATTTATCACAAATAAATCCCGAATTAATCCCGAATTTATCCTGAATTTATCCTGAATTTATCCTGAATTTATCCTGAATTTATCTCGAATAAATCCCGAATTTATCCCGAATTAATCCTGAATTTATCCTGAATTTATCACAAATAAATCCCGAATTTATTCCGAATTTATCACAAATTTATCCTGAATTTATCACAAATTAATTCCGAATTTATCCTGAATTTATCCTGAATTTATCCCGAATTAATCCTGAATTTATCCCGAATTTATCCTGAATTTATCCTGAATTTATCCCAAATTAATCCCGAATTTATCCTGAATTTATCCTGAATTTATCCTGAATTTATCTCGAATTAATCTCTAATTTATCCCGAATTTATCCCAAATTAATCCCGAATTAATCCCAAATTAATTCCGAATTTATCCCAAATTAATTCCGAGTTTATCCCGAATTTATCCCGAATTAATCCTGAATTAATCCTGAATTAATCCCGAATTAATCCTGAATTAATCCCGAATTAATCTCTAATTAATCCCAAATTAATCCCGAATTTATCCCAAATTAATCCCGAATTTATCCCGAATTAATCTCTAATTAATCCCGAATTAATCTCTAATTAATCCCGAATTTATCCCGTTTTTTCCCCGATTTCCCCCCAATTCCAGCCCCGAATTCCCCCGAATTCCCCCCAAATTCCCCGCCCCTCCCCCACCCAGACAAAAGCGATCCCGGGGGGGAGGGGAGGGGGGGGAGGGGCGGCCGCGACCCCAGACCCAAAACAGGACCCGGGACCCCCGCGGGGTGGGGGAGGGGCGGGGGGAGGGGTCAGGGGGTGGGGGAGGGGTGGGGGAGGGGTGGGGGAGGGGTGGGGGAGGGGTGGGGGAGGGGTCTCTGTCCCCCTGTCCGGGGGGGGAGGGGTCACTGCGGCAGTGGGGGAGGGGCGGCGGGGGGACATCGAGGGGGGGACCCAAGGCCGGACACGGGGACGGACACAGGGAATGGACACTGGGGACACCGGGAATGGACACTGGGGACATTGGGGACACCGGGAATGGACACCGGGAATGGACACTGGGGACAGGGAATGGACACTGGGAATGGGGACAGGGAATGGACACGGGGACATCGGGGACACCGGGAATGGACACTGGGGACACCGGGAATGGACACTGGGAATGGACACCGGGAATGGACACTGGGGACAGGGAATGGACACTGGGAATGGACACCGGGAATGGGGACAGGGACACTGGGGACAGGGAATGGACATTGGGGACATTGGGGACACCGGGAATGGACACTGGGGACATTGGGAATGGACACTGGGGACATTGGGGACACCGGGAATGGGGACAGGGAATGGACACTGGGAATGGGGACAGGGAATGGGGACAGGGAATGGACACGGGGACATCGGGGACACTGGGAATGGACATTGGGGACATTGGGAATGGACATTGGGGACACTGGGGACACCGGGAATGGACACTGGGGACACCGGGAATGGACACTGGGGACACTGGGGACACCGGGAATGGACACTGGGGACATTGGGGACACCGGGAATGGACACTGGGGACATTGGGGACATTGGGGACAGGGAATGGACACCGGGAATGGACACTGGGGACACCGGGAATGGACACTGGGAATGGGGACAGGGACACTGGGGACAGGGAATGGACACGGGGACATCGGGGACATTGGGAATGGACATTGGGGACATTGGGAATGGACACTGGGGACATTGGGGACACCGGGAATGGACACTGGGGACATTGGGGACATCGGGAATGGGGACAGGGAATGGGGACACTGGGAATGGACATTGGGGACATTGGGGACAGGGAACGGACACTGGGAATGGGGACAGGGAATGGGGACATTGGGGACATCAGGAATGGACACTGGGGACATTGGGGACATTGGGGACATTGGGGACACCAGGATTGTCCCCAAAAGGGACACGGGGACAGGGAACGGAGCCGGGATGGGGACACTGGGGACACCGGGAATGTCCCCAAAGGGACACGGGGACACCGGGAATGTCCCCAAACCTTGGACACCACAAACGTCCCCAACCTGGGGATGGCACCGAGAGATCGCCACCGTCCCCGATGTCCCCAAAAGTCCCCGATGTCCCCAAACGTCCCCAAATTTCCCCCAAATTTCCCCCAAATGTCCCCAAATGTCCCCGAATGTCCCCGAATGTCCCAAATTTTCCCCAATTTTCCCAAATTTCCGCCCAATTTCCGCCCGATTTTTCCCCCATTTTCCTCGTTTTTTCCCCAATTTCCCCCCAAATTTTCCCACAGTTTTTTTCTCACCCCCCCAAAGTCCCCAAATGTCCCCAAACGTCCCCAAATGTCCCAAATTTTCCCAAATTTTCCCAAATTTTCCCAAATTTTCCCTAATTTCCGCCCGATTTTCCTCGTTTTTTCCCCAATTTCCCCCCAGTTTTTTTTCTCACCCCCCCGAATGTCCCCGAATGTCCCCAAATGTCCCCAAATGTCCCCGAATGTCCCCAAATGTCCCCAAATGTCCCCAAACCTCCCCTCCCCCCCCGTACCTCTCCGGCCGCGCTCGGACGTTCCCTCGGGGCCAGCCCAGGACCTGGGGGGGGGGGGGAGGGGGGGTCAAAACCTGCCCATCCCCCCCCGTCCCCTCCCCCACCCCCATCCCCTCCCCCACCCCCCCAAAAAAACCCCAAAAACCCCAAAAAAACCCAAAAAAAACCCCTAAAAATGGGGGGAGGGGCGCGGTTTCCCCCCCTCCCCCCTAAAATCCGGGGGGGGGGGGGAGGGGCAGGGAGGTCGTGGTGGGGGAGGGGAATTTCGGGGGGGGGTCCTGGGGTCCCCCCAGGCCCGGGGAGGCCTCGCCGGGAGATTTCGGGCGGGGATCGATGGGAAATTCCCCGAAATCGATGAGATTCGGCCCAGAAAAATCGATGCCGTTAATGGGGGCTGGCGGCGGCAATTAGGGGGGGGGGAGGGGCGGGGGGGTGGGGGAGGGGCGGGGGGGGCAGGGGGAAGCCCCTGGGAGGGGGGAGGGGAGGGGGGGATTTGAGAGAATTTGGGGGGGATTTGGGGGGATTTTGGGGTTTTTTGGGGGGGTTTAAGGTGATTTTGGGGGGGATTTTGGGGGATTTGGGGGGATTTTGGGGACATTGGGGGGGATTTGGGGTTTTTTGGGGGGATTGGAGGTGATTTTGGGGGGTTCTGGGGGGGTTTTGGGGGGATTTGGGTTTTTTTGGGGGGGTTTAAGGTGATTTTGGGGGGATTTTGGGGGATTTTGGGGGTTCTGGGGGGGTTTTGAGGGGATTTTGGGGGGATTTAGGAGATT
>NC_141728.1:120356-161941 GCF_971803275.1 Cyanistes caeruleus
GGGGGAATTTGGGGGGATTTTGGGGGGATTTTGCGGGGGATTTGGGGTTTTTTGGGGGATTTGAGGTGATTTGGGGGGATTTTGGGGGATTTGTGGGGGTTTGAGAGAATTTGGGGGGATTTTGGGGATTTTGGGGGGATTTGGGGGTTTTGGGGGCCTGAGTTGATTTTAGGCTGATATTGGGAGAATTTGGGGGGATTTGGGGGATTTGAGGGGGTTTTGGGGGGATTTCGGGGGTTTGGGGGGGATTTTGAGGGGATTTTAGGGGGGATTTGGGGGGTTTTGGGGTTTTTTGAGGGGATTTTGGGGGGATTCAGGGGAGATTCGGGGATTTTTGGGGGGGAATTCAAGGATTTTGGGGGGATTTGGGGGAGATCTGGGGGGGTTTGAGGAGGTTTTGGGGGGATTTGGGGGAAATTTGGGGGATTCGGGGGAGATTTGAGGGGTTTTGAGGGAAATTTGGGGGGTTTGGGGTGGATTTGGGGGAATTCAAGGATTTTGGGGGGATTTGGGGGGTCTTGATGGATTTTGGGGGGAGATTTGGGGAGATTTGGGGGGGTCTTGATGGGATTTTGGGGGGATTTTGGGGATTTGAGGGGATTTGGGGGGTCTGGGGGGGGTCATTTTTGGGTGGGGGGAGGGGCTCCGAAGGTTTTTGGTTTTTTTGGGGGGATAATTCGGGAATTTTGAGGAATTTTTGGGGGGGGGGCTCTGAGGGTTTTGGGGAGGGGTCCCCAGGGTTTTTTTTTTTTTGGGGGGGTCTCAGAGGGTGGGGGATCCCTCCCCCCCCCCCCCTTTTTCCCATCCCCCACCCGGCGGCGCCGAGCGATCGATGGAGCCGCGCCGGGAAACCCCAAAAATCGATGAGAATCCCCCAAAAAAATCGATCCCCTCCCCCACCCCTCCCCTCCCCCCGACCCCGCGCGACCCCCGGGAATCCCCCACCATCGAGGGGGGGGGGAGGGGCGGCGTTTTGGGGGGGGGTCTCACCCCAAAAAGCCGCGCTGGGGTTGGGGGGAGGGGGAGGGGGAGGGGGGGGGGGAGGGGGAGATCCCCCACCCCAAAAATCCCCTCCCCCACCCCCCAAACGCAGCCGAAACGAGGAAAATCCCCCCCCCCCCCCAAAAAAATGAAATAAAAAAAAGGGTGAAGCCCCCTCCCCAAAATCCCCCCTTGGGCCCCCACCCCCAATTAAAAAAAATCGCCTCGCGCCCCCCCCCGCCCCCCCCCCAAAAAAAAACCGCCGGAAAAATCGGCAAAAATCGGCAAAAATCGGCAAAAATCGCCCCCCAAACCCCCCCCCCGCGACCCCTCCCCAATTTGGGGGGGGTCCGGAGCCCCCCCCCGGATCCCCCCCCCCAAAAAGCCCCTCCCCCCCTCCAATTGTCGCCGCCGATTTCTCCCGGCACAAAGAACGCGGGGGGGGGAGGGGGGGGATTTTTTGGGGGGGGGGGGGCTCCCCCCTCTCCCCTCCCCCACCCCGAATTGTGGGGGGGGGGTCGCGCCTTCCCCTCCCCCCCCCCCGGGTTTTTTTGGGAAGGTGGGGGGAGGGGAGGAGGTTTGGGGGGGTCCCGGGGTGGATTTTGAGGGGGGGGGGGGGGGTTTGGAACAAAGCTTTGAAAAAAGGGGGGGTGGGGGTGGGGGTGGGGGAGGGGCCGGCGCGCCAAGCCCCGCCCCCCCCGCGCCAATCAATATGCAAATTTATGCAAAGTTGCAAAGCGGCTCCGGGTATTTTTTTTTTTTTTTTTTTTTTTTTTTTTTTTTGTTGGCGGGGGATGGGGGGAGGGAAAGGGGGGGGAGGGGGGAGGGGGGGAGGGGGGGGAGGGGACGGGGGGGGTGGGGGAGGGGACGCGGAGCCTTCACCCACCTCCGCCTCCATCGGCGGCGCGCGGAGACTCCTCCATGGACGGGGGGGGGGTGGGGGGGGGGCTGGGGGGAGGGGGGGTTGGGGAGGGGTGGGATCGATATCGGGGGGGGGAGGGGCGGCGCGGGGTGGGGGGTGGGGGGTGGGGGGTGGAGGTGGGGGGGGGTGTGAATATTTTGATATTAAAAACCGGGGGGGAATTTAAAAAAAAAAAATAATAAAAAAAAAAAGATAAAAATAAAAATAAATAATAATAATAAAAAAAAATCTTCCCCCCCCCTCCCCCCTCCCCCCCCCCCCCACCTTGGCCTGGGGGGGGGGTGGGGGAGGGGTAAAGGGTGGGGGAGGGGCTTTTTTGTCTCCCCCCCTTTTTTTTTTTTTTTCCCTTCCTCCTCTCCGCCCCTCCCCCCCCTCCCATCCCCGTTCCCATGGCAACGCTCGGCGCGCGCGGGGGGGGGGGGGAGGGGCCCCCTTTCCCCTCCCCCTCCCCCCCAAAATTTGGGATTTGGGGGGGGAATTTTCCCAAAGGAAAGGCGGGAAAATCCCGGGGGGGGTGGGACCCCTATAGATCCCCTATAGATCCTCCATTGATCCCCCATTGATCCCCTATAGATCCCCCATTGATTCCCCATTGATCCCCTATAGATCCCTTATAGATCCCCTATAGATCCTCCATTGATCCCCTATAGATCCCTTTATTGACCCTTTATTGATCCCCTATGTGTTCCCCATTGATCCCCTATAGATCCCCTATAAATCCCTTCATTGACCCTTTATCGATCCCCTATAGATCCCCTATAGATCCTCCATCAATCCCCCCATTGACCCCTATTGATCCCCCTATAGATCCCCATTGATCCACCATGGGCCCCCTATGGATCCCCTCCTTTATCCCCCGTTGATTCCCCTTTGACCCCCCCCATAGATCCCCTATTGATCCCCTATCGATCCTTTTATTGACCCTTTATCGATCCTCTATAGGTCCCCTATCGGTCCCCTATAGATTCCCCTATAGGTCCCCAATGGATCCCTTATTGACCTTTTATTGATCCCCCGTAGATCCCCTATAGATCCCCTATAGATCCGCCATTAATCCCCCATTGATCCCCTATAGATCCCCTATAGATCCACCATTAATCCCCTATTGATCCCCTATAGATTCCTCCATTGATCCCCTATAGATCCGCCATTAATCCCCCATTGGTCCCCCATTGATCCCCTATAGATCCGCCATTAATCTCTCATTGATCCCCTATTGATCCCCTATAGATTCCCCCATTGATCCCCTATAGATCCCCCATTAATCCCCCATTGATCCCCTATGGATCCCCTATGGATCCCCTATAGATCCCCCCATTTATCCCCCACTGGTTCCCCTTTAAGCCCCTATGGATTTCCCCTATGGATTTTTCACTCCTTTCATGGATTTTTCACTCGTTCCTGCGGGTTTTAATTTCCTCCGGCGATTTCCCCTATGGATTTTTCACTCGTTTTATGGATTTTCCCATTTCCCCTATGGATTTTTCACTCGCCTTTATCGATTTCACCTTTTCCCCTATGGATTTTTCGCTTGTTTTATGGATTTTCACTTTTCCCCTATGGATTTTCACTTTAACCCACGGACTCCTCCCCTCACCCCCCGCCCCTATGGAGCCCCCTTGACCCTATAGAGCCTCAATTCCCCCTCAAAATTCCCCTTTTTCCTCCCAAAATTCTCATTTTTACCCCCAAAATTCTCATTTTTTCCCAAAAATTCCTCCTTTTTACCAAAAAATTTCCATTTTTTCCCCCCCAAATTCCCGATTTTTCTCCCCCAAATTCCGAATTTCCCCCAAAATTCTCTTTTTTCCCCCCAAATTCCCAATTTTCCCCCCCAAAATTCCCTTTTTACCCCAAAATTCCATTTTTTGCCCCCAAAATTCCCTTTTTCCCCAAAAAATTCCATTTTTTGTCCCCAAAATTCCCATTTTTCCCCCCAAATTCCCGATTTTCCCCAAATTCCCCATTTTTCCCCCCAAAAAAAACTCCAATTCTTTTTTTCCTTCGATTTTCCAAACTTTTTTATTCAACGGAATTTCCAAAAAAAAAAAAAAAAAAAAAAAAAAAAAAAATTCCCCTTTGGCGCCCCCGAATTTGGCGGGAAAAACGCCCCGCCCCCCCACCCGAACTCATTTACATATTTAGCCCCGCCCACCCCGGCTTAGGCACTTTGGGGCGCGACCCCGCCCCCCTCCCCATTACGTCACCACCCCCGAATGACGTCACCGCCCCAAGAACAGCCAGGACTCGGCCCCGCCCACTAATGGCTCATTTACATATTTACAGCCCCGCCCACCCCGCGCGGGGGGGGGGAGGGGCGGGATTGGGGGCGGGGCCTGCCCTGAGAAACCGAGACCCCTCCCCCCCCCCTTTTTGGGGTCTCCTCCCCCCAAATTTTCCCATCCCGGGGACCCCTCCCCCCCCATTTCCCGCGTTTTTTTGGGGGGAATTCTCCCGGTTTTTTGGGGGATTTCCGCCTTTTTTTGGGAATTCTCCCCTTTTTCCAAAACCCCTTTTTTTTCAGGATTCCCCTTTTTTTTGGGATTCCTCTTTTTTGGGATCCCCCCTTTTTTGGGGGGGGAATTCCCCTTCAGGAACCCTCAATTTTTCGGGATTTCTCCCTTTTTTTCTCCAGGAATTCCCCTTTTTTTTTGGAATTCCCTTTTTTGGGATCCCCCCTTTTTTTTGGGATTCCCCTTTTTCCAAACCCCCTTTTTTTTTCACATTTCCCCCTTTCCAAAACCCCATTTTTTTTCAGGATTCCCCTTTTCCAAACCTCTTTTTTTTTGGAATTCCCCCTTTCCAAAACCCCTTTTTTTTTTTGGGATCCCCCCTTTTTTCGGGACTCCCCTTTCCCCAAACCCCATTTTTTTAGGGATTCCCCTTTTTTTTCACATTTCCCCCTTTCCAAAACCCCATTTTTTTTCGCGATTCCCTTCACCCCTCCTCCCCCACACCCCCCCCTCCCTTCACCCCACCCCCCACCCCTCCCCCACCCCCCTCACCCCCTCCCCCCTCCCCCCTCCCCCATCCTGGCCCTCAGCAGCAGCCTCCGGCCGGCCTCGTAGTCGTCCTGGTCCACGCTGACCAGCAGCCGCACGTCCTCGCGGCCCACGGCGCGCCGCAGCCCCTCGGTCAGGAAGACGCCCTTGAGCGCCTCCAGCAGCGCCCCGCTCAGGTAATCCCCCCAGAACGCCTCCAGGTACGACAGCTCCGAGAATTTGATGTCGCACAGGATGGAGCCCAAATCCCGGGATTTCAGCACGCCGCTGGCCTGGCCGAAAACGTCCAGAGCGCGGCCGGGCCCCCGCGGACGGCTGGAGGCCACGCCGCGGCGCAGGGCGCGGTCGTGCTCGCAGTACTCGGCGCGGACGCGCAGGCGGATGTCTGGGGAGGGGAAAACGACCAGTTAGAACCAGTTAGAACCAGTTAGAACCAGTTAGAACCAGTTAGAACCAGTATAGGTCAGTATAAACCGGTATAGACCGGTATAAACCAGTTAGAACCAGTATAAACCGGTATAGACCGGTATAAACCAGTATAACCCAGTATAACCCAGTACAGCAGTACTCGGCGCGGACGCGCAGGCGGATGTCTGGGGAGGGGAGAACGAGCAGTTAGAACCAGTTAGAACCAGTTAGAACCAGTTAGAACCAGTATAAACCGGTATAGACCGGTATAAACCAGTTAGAACCAGTATAAACCAGTATGGAGTGGTATAACCCAGTCTAACCCAGTCTAACCCAGTCTAACCCAGTGTAACCCAGTACAGCAGTACTTGGTGCGGACCCACAGGCGGATGTCTGGGGAGGGGAAGGGACCAGTTAGAACCAGTTAGAACCAGTTAGAACCAGTTAGAACCAGTACAGACCAGTATAAACCGGTACAAACCAGTATAAACCACTATAGATCAGTATGGACCAGTATAAACCAGTATAACCCAGTACAGCCCCACTCGGCACGGACACGCAGGCGGATGCCTGGGAACCAGAACTGACCAGTATAAATCGGTATAAACCAGTATAAACCAGTATAAACCAGTATAAACCAGTATGAACTGGTATAGACCAGTATAAACCAGTATAAACCAGTATAGACCAGTGGAGACAGGTATATAGACCCTGTACTGGGATTCCCAGTGCTCCCAGTATCCCAGACTGGGATTCCCAGTGCTCCCAGTATCCCCAGTTCCCGGCAGCTCCCAGTGTGACTCAGTTTCCCCACAAGCCCTGCAATTACCAGTTTGCCCAGTTTGCCCAGTTCCCGCACTGGACTGAGCGTCCCAGTCTGTCCCAGTCTGCCCCAGTTTGTCCCAGTCCCTCCCAGTCTGTCCCAGTCTGTCCCAGTCTGTCCCAGTTTGTCCCAGTTTGGTCCCAGTCTGTCCCAGTTTGTCCCAGTTTGTCCCAGTTTGTCCCAGTCCGTCCCAGTCCATCCCAGTCCGTCCCAGTCCATCCCAGTCCGTCCCAGTTTGTCCCAGTTTGGTCCCAGTCCATCCCAGTCTGTCCCAGTCTGTCCCAGTTTGTCCCAGTCCGTCCCAGTTTGTCCCAGTCTGTCCCAGTTTGTCCCAGTTTGTCCCAGTTTGTCCCAGTTTGGTCCCAGTCTGTTCCAGTTTGTCCCAGTCCATCCCAGTCTGTCCCAGTCTGTCCCAGTTTGTCCCAGTCCATCCCAGTCTGTCCCAGTCTGTCCCAGTTTGTCCCAGTCCGTCCCAGTCCATCCCAGTCCGTCCCAGTCTGTCCCAGTCCGTCCCAGTTTGTCCCAGTCTGTCCCAGTCCGTCCCAGTCCGTCCCAGTTTGTCCCAGTTTGGTCCCAGTCTGTCCCAGTTTGTCCCAGTCTGTCCCAGTCTGTCCAGTCCATCCCAGTTTGTCCCAGTTTGTCCCAGTCTGTCCCAGTCTGTCCCAGTCCGTCCCAGTCTGTCCAGTTTGTCCCAGTCTGTCCCAGTTTGTCCCAGTTTGTCCCAGTCCGTACCGCAGGTGACCTTGGCCGGGGGCTCGGGCGGCTCCGGGGGGGTCTCTCTGTGGGGGAGGGGCCGCCGCGTCCGTCGGGAATTTCGGGAATTTCGGGAATTTCGGGAGCTGCGTTTCCGCTTCCCGGAACTGGAACCGGAACTGGAGCCGGAACTGGAACCGGAACTGGAACCGGAACTGGAGCCGGAACTGGAGCCGGAACTGGAGCCTGGGGGGACCCGGAGTGACCCTGAGTGACCCCGGAGTGACCCAAAGCCCCCCAAAGTGACCCCAAAGTGACCCCAAAGTGACCCCAGAGTGACCCCGGGGTGACCCCAGTGACCCTGGAGTGACCCCGGAGTGACCCAAAGCCCCCCAAAGTGACCCCAAGGTGACCCCAGTGACCCCAAAGTGACCCCAGAGTGACCCCAATGACCCCAGAGTGACCCCAGAGTGACCCCAGAGTGACCCCAATGACCCCAGAGTGACCCCAGAGTGACCCCAGAGACCCCAGAGTGACCCCAGAGTGACCCCAGTGACCCCAGAGTGGCCCCAGAGTGACCCCAGAGACCCCAGAGTGACCCCAGAGTGACCCCAGAGTGACCCCAGAGTGACCCCAATGACCCCAGAGTGACCCCAATGACCCCAGAGTGACCCCAGAGTGACCCCCCATCCCCCCCCGCCCCTCACCTGTCTGGCAGTGCTGGGGGCGGGGCCGGGGGGCGCTGGGACAGGAAGCCCCCAGGGCCGGGACACAGCCGGGGCGCTCCGGGGACACTGCGGGGACAGCGGCGCCGCTCAGGACCAGTACGAACCAGTACGGACCAGTCAGAACCAGTACGGACCGGTCAGAACCAGTACGGACCGGTACGGACCAGTACGGACCAGTATGGACCGGTCAGAACCAGTACGGACTGGTCAGAACCAGTATGGACGAGCCA
Organism: Cyanistes caeruleus; assembly: GCF_971803275.1. Classification (NCBI taxonomy): domain Eukaryota; kingdom Metazoa; phylum Chordata; class Aves; order Passeriformes; family Paridae; genus Cyanistes; species Cyanistes caeruleus. The sequence continues at coordinate 128,144 of NC_141728.1, forward strand.
TAGGGGGGACACTGGGGACACTGAGGTGACACAGAGGGACACAGAAGGGACACAGAGCAGGGTGTGACCGACCCACCCAGATCCCACCCAAATCCCACCTAGGTGTCACCCAGGTGCCACCCAGATGCCACCCAAGTGCCACCCAGATGCCACCAGCTGCCCCCCAGCTGTCCCCATGGTGTCCCCCAGCTGCCCCTCGATGTCCCCACGGTGTCCCCCAGCTCCCCCCGGTGTCCCCCTGATGTCCCCGCGGTGTCCCCCCAATGTCCCCCCATGTCCCCACGGTGTCCCCCAGCTGTCCCCTGGTGCCCCCCGGCTGTCCCCCGAGGTCCCCCAGCTGCCCCTCGATGTCCCCCAATGTCCCTACCGTGTCCCCCCAGCTGCCCCCCAGCTGCCCCCCGGTGTCCCCCCGGTGTCCCCCCGATGTCCCCCAGCTGCCCCCCGGCTGTCCCACCGATGTCCCCCCGGTGTCCCCCCCGTGTCCCCCCGGTGTCCCCGCCGTGTCCCCGCGGCGCTCACCGGGCCGGGGCCGCTTGAGCGTGAGGCAGCGCAGGAGGTCGTGGCGCGTCAGGAGCCGCAGCAGCTGCCGCAGCTGCCCCAGATCCCCCTCGTGGCACAGCCCCCTCCTCTCCAGCTCCAGCAGCAGCTCCAAACCGCTGCGGGGCGCCCCCAGCCCCGCCCGGGGGTCCCCCCGAGGGGCCCGGCCCGCCCTGGGGGGGTCTCCGTCCCACAGCGAGGGGTCCAGCGGCGGAGGGGCGGGGAGGGTCTCGTCCAGCAGGAAGGAGAGCACGGCCAGGTCGCTGGGGGTGAGCTGGGCGCCCACCACCTCAAACAGGCGGTGCAGGGAGAGCATCCCGTAATAATCCAGGCATTCCTCCTCATCCCACGGCGGGCGGGACATGGCGGGGACACCTCCTCTTCCTCCTCCTCCTCCTCCTCCTCCTCCTCCTCCTCCCCCGTGCAGCTGGGAGAGGGCCCGCAGGGACTCCACGGTGAGGAAGGGGTTAAAAAAAGAGGGGGATCCGGAATAAAAGAGGGGCGTGGGGAGGGGGTGACGCGGCTGCTGGAGCACCTGGGCAAGGGGGGAAGGGTGGGGTGGGTGAGGAGGGGGTCCCCGAGGTTTGGGGACGGGTTTGGGGTGTCGCCTCCCCCACCCCGAAAAGGCTGGGAAATGAAATTGATGGGGAATGGGGGTGCAGGAGGTTTTGGGGTGTCACCCAAAAAGGGGTGGAGGAGGTTTTGGGGTGTCACCCAAAAAGGGGTGGAGAAGATTTTGGGGTGTCACCCAAAGAGGGTGGAGGAGGTTTTGGGGTGTCACCCAAAAGGGGGTGCAGGAGGTTTTGGGGTGTCACCCAAAAGAGGGTGGAGGAGGTTTTGGGGTGTCACCCAAAAAGGGGTGGAGAAGGTTTTGGGGTGTCACCCAAAAGAGGGTGGAGGAGGTTTTGGGGTGTCACCCAAAAGGGAAGAGACTCGGAATTGCTGGGGAAAGGGGTTCCGGTGGTGAATCACCCCGAAAACATCTCAGGGAGCGCTGAGGTTCCTTCAGGGAACTCTCAAAGTGCCCCCGGAGAGCCCCGAAATCTCCTCAGAGGCCTCCAGGTCCCCTCAGAGCACCCCAAAATCTCCTCAGAGTCGCCCAGATCCCTTCAGAGCACCCCAAAACTCCCCCAGAGGCCCCCAAAGTCTCCTCAGAGCCCCCTCAAGGGTGGTTTCACCTCACAGATTCCCTCAGAACCCCTGAAAATATCCTCAGAGACCTCCAGATCTCCTCAGAGCACCCCGAAATCTCCTCAGAGTCCCTCAGATCCCCTCAGAGCACCCCAAAATCCCCTCAGAGACCCCCAGATCCCATCAGAAAACCCCAAAATCCCCTCAGAGGCCTCCAGATTCCCTCAGAGACCCCCAAAATCCCCTGAGAGTCCCCCAAAAATCTCCTCAGAGACCCCCAGATCTCCTCAGAGTCCCCTAAAATCCCCTGAGAGCCCCCCAGATCCTCCCAGATCCCCTCAGAGCACCCCAAAATCCCCCCAGAGGCCCTCAAAGTCTCCTCAGAGCCCCCTCAGGGGTGGTTTCACCTCCCAGATCTCCTCAGACCCCCCCAAAATCCCCTCAGAGCCCCCTTAAGGGCAGTTTTCCCTCACAGATCCCCTTAGAAGCCCCTAAAATCCCCTCAGAACACCCCAAATCCCCTCACAGCCCCCCAGAATCCCCTCAGAGCCCCCTCCGGAGCGCTTTCCCCTCACAGATCCCCTCAGAACCCTCCCAGATCTCCTCAGAGCCCCCCAAATCCCCTCAGAGCCCCCTCAGGAGCGGTTTCACCTCACAGTTTCCCTCAGAACCCCCCCAAACTCCCCTCAGAGACCCCCAAAATACCCCCAGAGGCCCCCAAATCCCCTCAGAGCCCCCTCAGGGGTGGTTTTCCCTCACAGATCCCCTCAGAAGCCTCCAAGATCTCCTCAGAGCCGCCCAAAATCCCCTCAGAGCCCCCTCAGGAGCTGTTTCACCTCACAGTTTCCCTCAGAACCGCCCCAAACTCCCCTCAGAGCTCCCTCAGGGGCAGTTTCCCCTCACAGATCTCTTCAGAACCCCCCCAAATCCCCTCAGAATCCCCCCAAATCCCCTCAGAGCCCCCCCAAATCCTCTCCGGAGCGCTTTCTCCCCTCAGATCCCCTCAGAACCCCCCCCAGAGCCCCCTCCCCGCCCCTCGCCGGGGGATTTTCCCTCCCAGACCGCCCCTCCCGGGGGTCCCCCCGCTCCGCACCGACCCCCCCCGAGGCTCCCGGCGCCCCCTGCCCTCACCGGCTCCGCCGCCTCCGCCGCCCGGATCCTTCTGGCACCTTCGATGGCTCCGCGCACGCGCCGGCCCCGCCCCTCCCCGCGGCCCCGCCCCCCGCCACACGCGGCCGCCGCGCGCCCGCCCACGTGACCCACGTGCGAGGGCGGGGCCTGCTCGCGGGACACGCCCACCCCCCGCTAAGCCACGCCCACCCCCAGCCGGGAACGGCGCTTGGGGAGGGGGGGGGCTCCATTAATTAATTTGGTTTCGCCGTTAATGGGGGCTCCGTTAATTGGGGGTCTCAATTAATGGCGGGGGGGGATCGCTCGATTATGGGGGAGGGTCTCCGCCCGCCGAGAGGGGTCCGGGACCCTGGCACGGCTCCGAGAGGGGTCCGGGACCCTGGGGGAGGGGTCTCTGTCCATGGCGGCGCCGCTGGAGCCCTTCCAGAAGGTTCCACGCGCCCCGAAGGGGTCCCCGTGCCCGCGGGGGGGTCCCGGGGGTTTTTGGGGGGGGTCCCGGAGCCCCTCGCGGGGGTCCCGGTGCCGCGAGGGGCGGGGAGGCGATGGAAACAGCGGCGCGGCCCCGCCCCCAGCGCAAACCCTGCCTAAAGCCCCGCCCCCGGCCCGGCCCCGCCCCCGCGTGCGGCCGCACGTGCGCGCCCGCGTGTGGGGACACGTGAGGGGAGCCCGGCCACGCCCACCCCGCTCCGCGCATGCGCTGTTCCCACAGGAGGGCGGGAAACCCAAAGCCACGCCCCCAAGGGGTGTGTTCCCATCGCTGATTGGTCAGTGCCGGATTCCCCTTAAAAAACAACTCAAAATCCGCCCCCAGCCCCAAAAAACGGCTCCGATAAAAATATTGTCCAATAAAACATCACAGGGGGAGGTTTGGGGGGGTCCCGGGGGTCCCTCGGCCCCTTTTGGGAGGAGTTAAAGGAACACGAAACCCCCCGGGGAAATCAGAAAGCGGCGGAAAATGAAACGCCCACCCCCAAATTGAGGGAGGGTCCTCGAGAAGGATCCCGGGATCGGGCGGGGGGTCCCGGGTGGGGTTTTGAGGGGTCCCGGGTGGGGTTTGGGGGGTCCCGGAAGCGGCTGGAGAAGACGGAGGGAAGCGCGCGCCGGGCATTGTGGGAAAACCCCGGAAACAAAACCCCCCGCTCGCCGCTCATTGGCTGCCGCTCGCGCACAGCCCGCCGGGAGCCCGAAGCTGATTGGCTGTCGCTTAGCAACGCTCATCCGGAAATAAAGTCCAGAGGGAAGCGTCGCTTAGCAACCGCCGCGCAAAGCCCGCTGGGAAGCGAGCGCTGATTGGCTGCTGCCCGGCAACGCGCGCGAAGGGGCGGGGGAAAACGGAGGCGCAAAGCACGCCGGGAGCGCTCGTTGCCAGGCAACGGCGGCGCCAAGCCGGAAGTGCGGCCTAAACGCCGCGAAGGAGCCCGAGACACCCGCGGGACCCCCCCAGGGCGCGCAGCCCCCGAGTTTGGGAGGTCCCGGAGGGGGTTCCCGAGTGGATCCGGAGGTTCCCGAAGGTTCCGGGGGTGCCCCGAAGCGGCGGGAAGCGCCAGAACTGTGAAATCTTTATTGGTTATTTCATTCATGTTTTTTTTTTGTTTTTGTTTCTGGTATTTTTAATACATTCTCAGAGTGAAACCCCTCCCCCCTCCCCGCCCCCTCCCCCTGCTATTTACAGGTGTCAATAAGGCTTCAGAGAGACCCCTCCCCCCCCTCCCTCCCCCCACCCCTGAACCCCCAAACCGGGCTCCGCCCCTCCCCCCCCTTCAGTAACACCCAAGGGAGGGGGGGGGAGGGGCAGGGGGGCCCCCCCCTCCCCAGAGCGGGTTTGGGGGTTGCTGATGAGAGGGGGAGGGGCTCAAGCTTTGCCCCTCCCCCACCCCACCCCACCCCCCCCCCGGACAGTACAATACAGGCACTTGGAGACCCCCGCCCCTCCCCCACCCGCCCCTCCCCCCCACCCCTCCCCCTCTCCCAACCCCCCCCCCCCGAAATTTTTGGTTACATCAAAGTTTGTCCCCTCCCCCCCCCCCAAAATAAACAACAAAAAAAAAGGGGGGGGGAGGGGCGGAACCCCCCCCATGAGGGGGGGGAGGGGTGGGGGGGTGGGGGGAGGGGCTGTGCCGGCGGCCCCTCCCCCTCCATTTGCATTTTTTTTGGTGGGGGGAGGGGATTTGTGCTTCAGAGCCCGTTTCTTATGGGGTGGGGGAGGGGCGGGGTCCACCCCTCCCCCCACCCGGATTTTGGGGGGGGGGGGGAGTTTCACCCGTTTCGTTTCGGTGGGGGGAGGGGTCAACCCCCCTCCTCCCCCCCCCCCCAATTTTTTGGGGACCCCTCCCCCCCCCTTTTTTTTTTAATCAAGGCAGCCCGAAAATATCGGTGGGGGGAGGGGCGGCGCCCCTCCCCCCCCTTTCCCTGCACTGAACCCTGCCGGGGACCCCCCCCCAAAATTCCCACGGTGGTGGGGGAGGGGGGGGGAGGGGCGAGACCCCAAATCCCTGCGGGGGGAGGGGCGGAGCTAAACCCGCGGCCCCTCCCCCACCTTATTTTTTTTTTTTTTTTTTTTTTAAGGCAGAGGGGGCGGGGCTTCGCCCTCCCCTCCCCCCACACTCACGGGGGGTGGGGGAAGGGAGGGGGAAGCCCCCAGACCCAAAAGAAAGTCACGAGTCCAGCGAGAGCTGAGCCGTGGCGCGCTGCAGCTCCCCCTGCGCCCCTCCCCCACCCGCCGCCCCTCCCCCACCCCCGGCCCGCCCCTCCCCCTCCCGCCAGCGCCGCTTGAAGCGCAGCTTCAGCGGCACCGAGGAGGAGGAGGAGGAGGGGGAGGGGGGAGGGGCGGGGCGGGGGAGGGGCGAGCCCTCCCCACCCCGCGCGGGAGGGGGAGGGGCGAACACCTCGTCTTCCTCCTCCTCCTCCTCCTCCTCCTCCCCCTGCCCCTCCCCCCCGCTGAGCTCCGCCACCTCCAGCGCTTCCTCCTCCTCCTCCTCCTCCCCCCCTCCCCCACCCTGCCCCTCCCCCACCGGCTCCACCTTGATGTGGGGGGCGGGGGGCTCGGGGGGGGCCGATGATGACGATGACGATGATGATGATGATGAAGATGACGATGAAGATGAAGGGGGGGGAGGGGCGCGCTGGCGGCGGCCGGGGGGAGGGGCTGCAGCTTGAAGGGGAAGGCGGTTTCGGGCGGGGGCGGGGCGGGGTGGGGGTGGGGGTGGGGGTGAGGATGATGATGGTGATGATGAGGATGGTGGTGAGGGTGAGGAAGGAGCAGCGCCGGGGGGGGGCAGGGCAGCAGCGCGCGCGGGCTCAGGTGATAGCTCAGGACGCTCCGCGCCTGCGCCGCCAGCGCGCGCTGCAGGTCCTCGGCCGAGAACGAGAAGTGCGACCCTCCCCCACCCCCACCTCCCCTCCCCCCCCTCCCCCACCACCCCCACCCCCACCCCCGCCCACCCCCCCCGACCCCCCGAAGAGCGGGCTCAGGGTGGGGGAGGGGGCGTAGCCCACCTGCGGGGGGGTGAGGGGGGGCAGGGCGGGGGATAGGGGAGGGGGGAGGAGCCCCCCCCCACCGCCCGCCCCTCCCCCACCCAGGGGGGAGGGGGGGAAGGGGCTGAGGGGGGGGTCGCGGGGGTAGAGGCGGAAAATCCCCTCGGGGGTCAGGCGGGGCGGGGGGTGGGGCGGGGGGAGGGGCCGGAACCCCCCCGGGGCGCTGAGGGGGGGAGGGGGAGGCGGGGGGAGCCCCGGGTGGGGGAGGGGCGGCTCCTCGGGCTCCTCGGAGCCGTCGCTGAGGCGACGGCGGGGGAGGAAGGGCGAGGGGGGAGGGGCCAGCAGGGGGGGGGCGCCCCCCGCCCCTCCCCCACCCCCCCCCCCGGGCGAGCGGAGCTCCTCGGGCTGGGGGGGGGGAGGGGGGGAGAGCCCCTCGGAGGGGGAGGGGCCGGCGAGGGGGGGGAAGCGGAAGTGGGACCCCCCCGAGGGCAGGGGGGGGGCGCTCTGCGGCAGCGGGGGACCTGTGGGGGGGAAAGGGGGAGGGGTTAGAGGGGAGGGGGCGTGGCCGGAGGACACCTGGGCACACCCGGGGCACACCCGGGGCACACCCAGGGCACACCTGGACACACCCAGACACACCCAGAGCACACCTGGGCACACCCAGGACACACCCAGAGCACACCTGGGCACACCCAGGGCACACCCAGACACACCCAGGGCACACCTGGACACACCTGGACACACCCAGAGCACACCTGGACACGCCCAGACACACCCAGAGCACACCTGGACACACCCAGAGCACACCTGGACACACCTAGAGTACACCTGGACACACCCAGAGCACACCTGGACACGCCCAGACACACCCAGACACACCCAGGGCACACCTGGACACACCCAGAGCACACCTGGACACACCCAGACACACCTGGACACACCCAGACACACCCAGGACACACCCAGGGCACACCTGGACACACCTGGACCCACCCCAAGCTCACCTTGCCACACCTGGGCACACCTAGACACACCCAGGACACACCCAGAGCACACCTGGACACGCCCAGACACACCCAGAGCACACCTGGACATACCCGGAGAACACCTGGACAAACCCAGGGCTCACCTGGACACACCCAGAGCAACCAAACCTCTCCCTCCCCTCCCCCACCAGGTCCCCCCACCTGTCCCAGCCCCCCAGGTCCCCCCAGGTGTGTTCCAGGTGTCCTCAGGTGTCCCCAGGTGTCCCCAGGTGTGTTCCAGGTGTCCCCAGGTGTCCCCAGGTGCGTTCCAGGTCCCCCCAGGTGCGTTCCAGGTGTCCCCTGGTGTCCCCAGGTGTGTTCCAGGTCCCCCCAGGTGCGTTCCAGGTGTCCCCAGGTGTCCCCAGGTGTGTTCCAGGCGCGTTCTAGCCTGGGTTCCAGAACGTTCTAGACTGGGTTCTAGAGCGGTTCTAGGTACGTTCTAGACTGGGTTCTAGGTACGTTCTAGATCGGGTTCTAGGTACGTTCTAGACTGTTCTAGATCACGTTCTAGATCGGTTCTAGGTACGTTCTAGAGCGGTTCTAGACTGGGTTCTAGAACGTTCTAGAGCGGTTCTAGACTCGGTTCTAGAGCGGTTCTAGACTCGGTTCTAGATTGGGTTCTAGGTTGGGTTCCAGACTGGGTTCCAGGTGTGTCCCCAGGTGTGCTCAGGTGCGTTCCAAGTGTCCCCAGGTCCCCCCAGTCCCCCCAGGTGTTTTTTTGCTGTCCCCACCTGTCCCCAGGTGTGTTCCAGGTGTCCCCAGGTGCGTTCCAGGTGTCCCCAGGTCCCCCCAGGTGTGCCCAGGTGTCCCCAGGTGTGTTCCAGGTCCCCCCAGGTGTCTTCCAGGTGTCCCCGGGTGTGTTCCAGGTCCCCCCAGGTGTGTTCCCAGGTCCCCCCAGGTGTGTTCCCAGGTCCCCCCAGGTGTCCCCAGGTGCATTCCAGGTGTCCCCAGGTGCCCCCAGGTGTGCCCACGTGTCCCCAGGTGTGTTCCAGGTCCCCCCAGGTGTGTTTTTGCTGTCCCCAGGTGTCCCCAGGTGTGTTCCAGGTCCCCCCAGGTCCCCCCAGGTCTCCCCACCTGTCCCAGGTGTGTCTCACCTGCCAGCCCCAGGTCGATGAAGGGATAATTCACCAGCACCAGTTTGTTGAAGTTGAATTTGTAGGTGAAGCGTTTGCCCTTGGTCTTGTGCAGGATCCGCTTGTTGTAGTAATACCTGGGGAAGGGCTCACCTGAGACCCCCAAACCTCACCTGGGACCCCCCCTCAACACCTGGGGACCCCCAAACCTCACCTGGGACCCCCTGAACACCTGGGGGGCTCAAAATCCCACCTGGGGACCCCCAAATCCCACCTGAGACCCCCAAACCTGACCTGGGACCCCCAAACCTCACCTGGGACCCCCCCTCAACACCTGGGGACCCCCCCTCAACACCTGGGGACCCCCAAATCCCACCTGGGGACCCCCAAACCTCACCTGGGACCCCCAAACCTCACCTGGGACCCCCCCTCAACACCTGGGGACCCCCAAACCTCACCTGGGGACCCCCAAATCTCACCTGGGGACCCCAAATCTCACCTGGGGACCCCAAACCTCACCTGGGACCCCCCAAATCTCACCTGGGACCCCCCAAACCTCACCTGGGACCCCCAAACCTCACCTGGGACCCCCAAACCCCACCTGGGACCCCCCAAACCTCACCTGGGACCCCCCCTCAACACCTGGGGACCCCCAAACCTCACCTGGGGACCCCCAAATCTCACCTGGGGACCCCAAATCTCACCTGGGGACCCCAAACCTCACCTGGGACCCCCAAACCCCACCTGGGACCCCCAAACCCCACCTGGGACCCCCAAAATCCCACCTGGGACCCCCAAACCCACCCAGTTCTCTTCCAGTAACCCCCCAGTGGGACCCAGGTGAGCTCGGGGGTCTCCAGAGGTTTTGGGGGTCCCCAGGGTGATTTTGGGGTGATTTTGGGTGATTTTGGGTGATTTTGGGTAATTTTGGGGTGATTTTGGGTAATTTTGGGTGATTTTAGATGATTTTAGGTAATTTTGGGGTGAGTTTGGGTAATTTTTGGTGATTTAGGGTGATTTAGGGTGTCCCAAGGTGATTTTGGGGTGATTTAGGGTGATTTAGGATGATTTTGGGTAATTTTGGGGTGATTTTGGGTAATCTTGGGGTGTTTTGGTGTGATTTTGGGTGATTTTGGGTGATTTTGGGTAATTTTGGGGTGATTTTGGGGTGATTTAGGGTGATTTTAGATGATTTTAGGTAATTTTGGGGTGAGTTTGGGTAATTTTTGGTGATTTAGGGTGATTTAGGGTGATTTTGGATGATTTTGGGTGATTTTGGGTGATTTTGGGTGATTTTGGGGTGATTTTGGGGTGATTTAGGGTGATTTAGGGTGATTTAGGGTGATTTTGGGGTGATTTTGGGTGATTTTGGGTGATTTTGGGGCGATTCGGGGCGGTTCTGGGCGCTCCCCTGACCTGAGGGCGCGGCTGAGCTTGTCGTAGTTCATGTGGGGCTTGCACTTGCGCACCCCCCAGAGCCGCGCCACCTCGTCGGGGTCCTTGATGACGAACTCGCCGTAGTCGCCCTGCCAGGCGATGACCTCGCGGTACTGCTCCTGCCGCAGCAGCTCCAGGATGAAGTGCCACAGCTGGATCTGCCGCGAGCCGGGGCTCGACTCCGCCTTGTACGCCCACTCGGGGAACGCGAAACCTGCGGGGACAGCGGCGTGACGTCATCGGCGTGACGTCATCGGCGTGACGTCATCGGCGTCGCTGCCAGTGCCGTGATGTCACCGCCATCGTCATCATCATCATTATCGTTATCATCGTTGTGATGCCATCGTCACTGTGACATCCGTGTGAGGTCATCATCACCGTCATCGTCACCATCATCATCACCGTCATCATCACTGTGACGTCATCACTGTGACATCATCAGTGCGACTTCATCATCATCATTATCATCATCATCATCACCGTCATCATCACCATCATCATCACCATCATCATCACCATCATCATCACCATCATCATCATCACTGTGACGTCGTCACTGTGACGTCATCACTGCAACATCATCATCATCATCATCATCATCATCATCATCATCATCATCATCACTGTGACGTCATCACTGTGACGTCATCAGTGCGACTTCATCATCATCATCATCACCGTCATCATCACCGTCATCATCATCATCACTGTGACGTCATCACTGTGACGTCATCAGTGCGACTTCATCATCATCATCATCATCATCACCGTCATCATCACCGTCATCATCATCATCACTGTGACATCATCATCACTGTGACGTCATCACTGACATCATCAGTGTGACTTCGTCATCATCATCGTTATCGTCATCGTTATCAGCAGTGTGACATCATCATCACTGTGACGTCATCACTGACATCATCAGTGTGACTTCATCATCATCATCGTTATCATCATCGTTATCAGCAGTGTGACATCATCATCGGCGTGACGTAATCGGCGTCATTGCCAGTGCCGTGACGTCATTGGCGTCGTCGGTGTGACGTCATCATTATCGCCATTATCATCGTTGTAATCATCAGCGTGACGTCATCAGCGTGACGTCATCAGTGTGGCATATGTGTGATGTCATCATCGTCATCATCATCATCACCATCAGTGTGACATCATCATCATTATCGTCATTATCACCATTATAATCATTGTCATCATCAGTATGACGTCATCGGTGTGACGTCATCATCACCACCATTGTCATCATCATCACTGTGACGTTGCCCCTGTGACGTCATCAGTGTGACGTCATAGTTATCAGCAGTGTGACATCGGGAATCGGTGTGATGTCATCATCATCAATGTGACGTCATCAGTGTGACGTCATCACTGTGACATCCGTGTGATGTCACCATCACCATCATCATCACCATTATCATCCTCAGTGCGACATCATCATCGTCACTGTGACGTCATCTTCGGTGTGACGTCATCAACACGGTTGTCATCAGTGTGACATCATCACTGTGACATCATCACTGTGACATCCATGTGATGTCATCATCATCATCAACATCATAATTACTGTGATTTCATCAGTGTGACGTCAACACTGTGACGTCATCATCATCATTTTCATGAGTGTGACATCATCGCCATCGTCGGTGTGACGTCATCCATGTGACGTCATGTTCGCTTTGACATCCTGTGATGTCATCATCATCATCATCATCACTGTGACGTCATCACTGTGACATCCCCACTATGGGCGAGAGTGACATCATCCGTGTGATGTCATCATCATCGTCATCATCATCATCATCACTGTGACGCCATCACTGTGACATCATCACTGTGACGCCATCACTGTGACATCATCACTGTGACATCATCATTGTGATGTCATCACTGATTCATCATCATCGTCATTACCATCATTATCATTAGCATCAGTGTGACGTCATCACTGTGACGTCATCGCTGTGACATCATCAGCGCGACAACATCATCACCATCCTAATGGGAGAGTGACGTCACCGGTGTGACGTCATCGCTGTGACGTCACCGCCGTGATGTCGCCCCTGTGACGTCATCAGTGCCCCCTCCCCTCCCCCCCCCCACTCTGCGAGGGCCCAGCCCCTCCCCCACCGGACTCAATTGGGGGGAGGGGAGGGGGTTGTCCCGACCCCTCCCCCACTCCCGGGGAATCCCCTCCCCAAAATCCGGGATCCCCCCCCGCCCCTCCCCCCATCCCCGCCCCGTTGCCCGGCAACCGAGGACGCTAAAAATAAACCCGGGGTGGGGGAGGGGCCGGAGACACTCGGGGTCTGTTCTCGGGCCGGGGGGGAGGGGCGGGGGGCGGTGACGTCACCGCTGTCAATGGGGGCTCTGTTCCCGCCACCCCGGAGCGACCCCGAAAACCGGGAACGGACCCCGAAAACCGGGAACGGATCCTGAAAACCGGGAATGGATCCCAAAACCGGGAATGGATCCCGAAAACCGGGAATGGATCCCCAAAAACCGGGAATGGATCCTGAAAACCGGGAATGGATCCCAAAAACCGGGAATGGATCCTGAAAACCGGGAATGGATCCCCAAAACCGGGAATGGATCCCCAAAACCGGGAACGGATCCTGAAAACCGGGAATGGATCCTGAAAACCGGGAACGGATCCCGAAAACCGGGAATGGATCCCAAAACCGGGAATGGATCCTGAAAACCGGGAACGGAGCCCAAAAACCGGGAATGGACCCCAAAAACCGGGAATGGACCCCAAAAACCGGGAACGGATCCTGAAAACCGGGAATGGATCCTGAAAACCGGGAATGGATCCCAAAAACCGGGAATGGAGCCCAAAAACCGGGAATGGATCCCAAAACCGGGAATGGATCCCCAAAAACCGGGAACGGATCCTGAAAACCGGGAATGGATCCCCAAAAACCGGGAATGGATCCCAAAACCGGGAATGGATCCCCAAAACCGGGAATGGATCCCCAAAAACCGGGAATGGATCCCCAAAATCCGGGAATGGATCCCCAAAACCGGGAATGGATCCCCAAAACCGTGAATGGATCCCAAAACCGGGAATGGATCCCAAAACCGGGAATGGAGCCCAAAAACCGGGATTGGATTCCAAAACCAGGATTGGATCCCAAATCCCGACCCCCAAAAACCGGGGACCCCCAAAATCGGCCCCGGGGGAGCCCCGGGACCCCCCAAAAAGGGGAGGAGCCCCCAAAATCTGGGCGGGAACCTCCAAAATCCGCCGGGATCCCCAAATTTCGGCGCCTCCGGAACTTTCGGGGCCCCTCCCCAAACTTTGAGCCCCTCCCCCATTTTTGGGGCCCCTCCCCTCCCCCCCCGGCGGATTTTGGGGGAGGGGCGGGAGCGGCCCCGCCCAGCAGGGGGCGCGCTCGGCGGTGGGGGAAGGGCGTGGCCAAAAGGGGGCGTGGCCTCAGCTACGGGAGGGGGGAGGGGACAAGTCCGAACCGGCCCGGGCGGATCCGAGGGGGGGGGGAGGGGGGGAAGGGGGGGAGGGGCACGACCCCCGCCCCCAAATCCGGCGGCTCCAATTAACGCCCCCCCCGCGCTAATTAAAGCCGAAAGCGCCTCCGAACTCCGCCCCCGCCGGACGGGGAGGGGGGAGGGGGGAGGGGCCGGCCCTCCCCCCCCCTCCCCCCTCCTCCTCCTCCAAAACACACAACGTGGCAGCGCCCCTCCCCCCACGCACCCACCCACCCCCCCCCCTCCCCACGCGTGGGGGAGGGGTCGCAGCCCCCCTCCCCCGCCCCCCCCCTCCCCGGAGTGGGAATCGGCGGGGTGGGGGAGGGGGGTGGAGTTGAATTAGGGTGGGGGGGGGGTCGCGCCCCTCCCCCAGCGCGCGCGGGGTGGGAGGGGGAGGGGGGGAGCGCAACAGGTCCCGAAACTCCGGAGGGGCCCGTGGGAAAAGAGGGGGGGGGAGGGGTGAGGAGGAGGAGGAGGAGGGGGGGGTCGGACCCTCCCCCCTCCCCCCCCCCCCCAGCGACACCCAAAATTGGGGGGGGGAGGGGAGGGGGGGGAGGGTCACGCGCGTGGGGCGCCACGTGGGGGGGAGGGGGAGGGAGAGGCGGGCGGGGGGGGGGGAGGGCAAAGTTCCTCCCCTCCCCCCCCCCCCTTTCCCGCGTGGGGGGGGGGGAAACTCCCCCCCTCCCCCCCTCCCCCCCCCTTTCCCCAAATATAAAAAGTTTCCCATCCCCCCCCACCCCCACCCCCCACTTTTGGGCGCCCCCCGCGGGATTTTGGGGAGGGGGCGCGGGTGGGGGGGGGGAGGGGGAGGGGGAGGGGGGGGGATGGGAGGGGGGGGGGGTCCGCAGTCCTCACCCGCGTCCGCCGGAGTCTTCATGGCTCCGCTGCCGCCGCCGTCGCGATCGCCCCCCCCCCCACCAACTTCTCCCCGCCGCCCCTCCCCCACCCCCGCCCAGACCCCGCCCCCTCCCCCCCGGGCTCCTCCCACCCCGCCCCGCCCCCGCCCCTGGCGTCAGCGCCGCGTCCCCATGGCAACAAACCCCGCCCCCCGCCGCCGGCCACGCCCCCCCCGGCGCCTTAAAGGGGCCGCGCGGGGAAAAATGAGTTGGGGGATGGGGGGGGAAGGGTCGGCGACCGCTCCCCCCCCGCTGGGCGCCCCTCCCCCACCCCCCGGAGACCCCTGGGGGGGTTTTTAGGGGGGAGGGGAGGCGGGGAAAGGGGAGGGGGGGTGGAGGCACGTGGGAGGCGCACGTGGATGGGAGCCCGCCCCTCCCCCCCGCCTTCCCCGCCCCCCCCTCCCCCGGCTGGCGCCGGCGCCCCTCCCCCCCCGGGCTATAAATAGCCTCATTAATTATTCAGCTTCCCCCCCGCGGTTAATGAGCGGCGGGAAGCGGCGGAGGGGGCGGGGCCTGACGCGTCCCCTGGCTCCTCCCCCCTCCCTTAAAAACGGGAGGGCGGGACCCGAAGGCGGGGAAGGAGGAGGGACCACCGAAGGGAAACTGAGGCAGCGCGGCGCCGCGCGCGTGCGCGGGGAAGGGGCGGAGCCGGCGGCTGAAAGAGGCGTGGCCCCAGCCGGGAAAGGGGCGGGGCCTCGCGGCTCCAGCGTGTCACACACGCCCCTCCCCCCGCCCGAACCCCGCTCCGCGCTCCCATTGGTCCCCGCCGCCGGCCAATGGGGGCGCGCCGCGGTGACCTCATCGCTCGGCCGCCCCGGGCCGCCATTGGCGGGCGGCGGCCACGCCCCCGCCGGCCCCACGTGGGGGGCGGGGTGGGCGTGGCCTGCGGGCCGGCGCGGCCGCTGATTGGCCGCTGCCGGCGGCGGCTCCGCTGTTGCTGAGGGGAAGCGCGAGGGGCCCGGACGGGGCCGGAGGCGCCGGGAGCGGCCGCCGGGTGAGCTCATCAATATGCTAATGACATGCTAATGAGATGCAAACCGCATGCAAAAATTTACCCTCCCTCCCCCCCCCTCCCCCCTCCCCGCTTGCCGCGCTCCGGAGTGGGGGGGGAGGGGGGGGTG
Organism: Cyanistes caeruleus; assembly: GCF_971803275.1. Lineage (NCBI taxonomy): Eukaryota > Metazoa > Chordata > Aves > Passeriformes > Paridae > Cyanistes > Cyanistes caeruleus. The sequence continues at coordinate 143,470 of NC_141728.1, forward strand.
CGGCCGCCCCTCCCCCCCCTTCCCCCCTCAGAGCCGGACGGGCGGGGGGGGTGGGGGGGGAGCTGGGGGCGGGGCCGCGCGGGGCACGCCGGGAATCGGAGTCCGGGCGGACTCGGCTTCCCGTGGGGTCCCGCGCGCCGCGGGGCACGCTGGGAGTTGTAGGCCGCGGGCCTGAGGGGGGGGCGCGATCCCGGCGTGCACCGCGCGGCCCCGCCCCCCTTCTCACCCCCCCTCCAAGGTAAACAACCCCGGACTCTGCCCAGGCCACGCCCCCCCGGCGCTTCCCATTGGTTACTGTACTCCCGGCCCCGCCCCCGGCGCGCCGCCATTGGTCACTGTCAGCGGGGAGGGGGCGGGACGCCGGCGGAGGGAAGCGCGGTGCTGATTGGGCGAGGCGCCCGTCAGTCAGGCGGTTGTGGGCGCTGATTGGCCGCGGCCGCGGCTGCTCCCGGTTCATTCACCATTTTGTCGGCCGGAGTAAAAAGGGGCTCCCGCGGGCCCGGCGGCCGCGGGGGGGGCGCAGGTACCGGGGGTGGGGGGGGGGGTGGTCCCGGGGGGGTCGCAGAGACCCCCGGGGGGGGCAGCGAGGGGGAGGGGGCGCGGGGGGAGGGGCCCCGTGACGTGTCACCCCCGGGGAGTTCTCCCCTCCCCCCCTCCTTGGGGTGCCCTCCCCCCCCCCAAAGTTTCAGGGGGTGCCCCAGGCCTTGTGGGGGAGGGGTTGGGGGTGACCCCCTCCCCCCGGCGGGGCGGGACCCCCCCGAAGTGTCACTCACGCCTCGCCCCGCCCCCCCGGGGGTGTCACCAGGAGGACACGGGGGGGGGGGGTGCGCGCCACCCCTCCCCCACCCCCCCCAATTTTGGGGTGCGCGACCCCTCCCCCCTCCCCCCTCACTTTTTTGGGGGGTGTCACCCCGGTGGGGGAGGGGAGGATTTGGGTTGGACACCCTCCCCTCCCCCACCAGGGTCCCCCTTTAAACCCGGGGTGATTTTTGGGGGGGAGGGGCGTCTCCCCCCGCTGACCCCTCCCCCCCCCCTCCCCTGTCCCCGCAGGACCCCACGGCGCCCGCCCCGGGGGGAGGACGATGAAGCCGGCGAGGAAGGCCGGAGGCTCCTCCTCTTCCTCCTCCTCCTCCTCCTCCTCCTCCTCCTCAGGACCCCGCTCCGGGCTCCCCCCCACCCCGAGCCGCCCCCGCCCCCCCAAACCCCGCGACCACCACCACGACAGCAGCGGCCAGCCCCCTCCCCCCCCCGCCGCCGCCCCCTCCCCCCTCGGCGACCCCTCCCCACCCCCCGCCCCCCCTCCTCGCCCCCCGAGGACCCCCCCCCGCCCAGCCGCAAGACCACCACCTTCAAATCCCGCGCCCCCCGCAAGAAACCCCCCCCGGCCGCCGGCGAGCCCGGAGACCCCGCGGGCGACCCCCACCCCGGGGGAGACCACCCCCATTTGAGCGGGGACCCCCACCCCGGGGGAGACCACCCCTATTTGGGGGGGGAACCCCACTTAGGGGGAGACCCCCACTTGGGGGGAGACCCCCAGTTTAGGGGGAAACCCCAGTTTAGGGGGAGACCCTCACTTAGGGGGAGATCCTCATTTAGGGGGAGACCCCCATTTAGGGGGAGACCCCCACTTAGGGGGAGACCCCCACTTAGGGGGAGACCCCCCCGGCAGCGGCTGCTCCAGCACGGACACAGCGAGCGAGCACTCAGCGGACGAAGGAGGAGGAGGAGGAGGAGGAGGAGGAGGAGGAGGAGGAGGAGGAGGATTGGGGGGATCGGGAGCGGCGCTTTTGGGGGTCTCAGCCCCCTCATCCCCCGCCATCAGGAGACCCCTCCCCAGCCCTGGAAGCGGCGTTCCGGCGGCTCCGCTGCCAGCGCGTCCTGGCCCGGCGGGACGGCGTTTTCCGCCCGGCCGTGCTCAAGCAGCTCCGCCGGGGCCAGGAGCTGGGCGTGCAATTCACCGGCGACCGCGGGCTCACCTTCCTGGAGGGGGGCTTCCTCGGCGACCCCCCGGCCGTGGTGTTGGACTGCACGCCCCCCGCGGGGGCGCTGGGGGTGGGCACGGCGGTGTGCGCCCGCCTGGACCCGGCCGAGACCCTCTACCGGCCGGGCACGGTGGTGGAGGTGAGCGCCAAGCCCCCCTCCTACCGGGTGCGCTTCGCCCCTCCGCCCCCCGCGCCCCCCGTCTGGGTGCCCCGCTCGGGCTTGAGGCTGCTGAGACCCCCCTGGCCGCCGGGAGACCCCGGCCCGCCTGCGGAGGAGGAAGAGGAGGAGGAGGGGGAGGAAGGCTCGGCGCGGCAAGCGGAGGACGCCGAGGTCTCCAAGCTGAGCGCGCCCCCTCCTCCTCCTCCTCCTCCTCCTCCTCCTCCTCCTCCTCCCCTCCTCCTCCTCCTCCGCGAGCCTCGGGGGCTCAGCCCCCCCCCGCCGCCTCCAGCGCCCCGCAAAGCGCCGGGACCCCCCAGGCCAAGTACAAGAAGGGGGACGTGGTTTGCACCCCCAACGGGATCCGCAAGAAGTTCAACGGCAAGCAGTGGCGGCGGCTGTGCTCGCGGGACGGCTGCACCAAGGAGTCGCAGCGCCGCGGCTTCTGCTCCCGCCACCTCTCCATGCGCACCAAGGAGCTGGAGGGGCTCCCCGAGCCCCGCCCGGCGCCCCCCAGCCGGGGGGGCAGCGCCGATTTCGAGTGGGGCGAGGAAACCTCCCGGGAGAGCGAGGGCGAGCCGCGGGCACGCCTGCCCGGAGCCGTGGCGGTTCCGCCCAACCCGGACTTGTCCCGGTTCGAGTTCGACGAGTGCGAGGCCGCCGTGATGTTGGTGTCGCTGGGCAGCTCCCGCTCGGGCACGCCGAGTTTTTCCCCGGCTTCCACCCAGTCGCCCTTCTCGCCCGCCCCGTCGCCCTCGCCCTCGCCGCTTTTCGGCTTCCGCCCGGCCAATTTCAGCCCGGTCAGCGCCTCCCCCCGCGCCCGCGGCCGGCACCTCAGCTCCGGGACCCCCCGACCGGGCGAGGGGCTCAGCCCCCCTCCCCCACCCCCCCCTCCCCCTCCTCCTCCTCCTCCTCCCCCCCCTCCCCCGCGACCCCGGCCGCCCTCGGGGGTCCCTCCGGGGGGTCTTCCAGCCCTCCCTGAGCTTCTCGGTGCCGCTGAGCCCCGGGAAGCGCAAGGCGGAGCTGGGGGAGCCGCAGGACGGGGCGGCGGGGGGCTCGGCGGGGGGCGGGGGGGTGTTCCGAGCCCTCTCGCCGCTCTTCGCCCCCCGTTCCCCCGCGGGGCTGACGGCCGACCCCGGCCCCGGAGCCCGCAGGGTGCCGCCGGTCCCCCGGGGGTCGCCGGTGATCGTTCGGAACCCCGAGGTTCCCCTCCCCGAGCCCCCCCGCCCCCGCCCGCTGCTGCCCCCTCCCCAAAAGCCGCCCTGGCCGCCCCCGTGCCCATCAACGCCGGGCGGCTGCGGGCCCCGGGGCGACCCCCGGGGACCCCCGAGCGGGGAGGCCCCGGAGCCGCTTTCGGGGGGCCCCCCCCTGCAGCCGGTGGCCTTCCACCCCTCCCCCGCCGCGCTGCTGCCGCTGCTCGTGCCCGGAGACTACGGGACCCCCCCGGCCCCCCGCAAGGAGATCGTCATGGGCAGGCCCGGAACAGGTAGGTGTGACGTCACAGCGGAGGTGGTGGGCGGGGGGGCGGTGACGTCAGAGGTGAGGTGGTGGGTGGGGGCGGTGACGTCAGAGTGGAGGGTGGGGGGGGATGGAGGGAAGCGTGATGTCACGGGTGAGGGGCGGTGATGTCAGAGCGGAGGTGATGGGTGGGGCGATGACATCAGAGTGGAGCTGGTGGGTGAGGCGGTGACGTCAGAGTGGAGGGTGGGGCGGTGACATCAGAGGTGAGGAGTGGGGGATGGAGGGAAGTGTGATGTCACGGGTGAGGGGCGGTGATGTCAGAGCGGAGGTGGTGGGTGAGGCGGTGACGTCAGAGCGGATGGGTGCTGGATGGAGGGAAGCGTGATGTCACGGGTGAGGGGCGGTGACGTCACAGCAGAGGTGGTGGGGTGGGGCGGTGACGTCAGAGTGGAGGTGGTGGGTGGGGCGGTGACGTCAGAGTGGAGGGTGGGGGGGGATGGAGGGAAGCGTGATGTCACGGGTGAGGAGGCGGTGATGTCAGAGCGGAGGGTGGGGCGGTGACGTCAGAGGTGAGGAGTGAGGGATGGAGGGAAGCGTGATGTCATGGGTGAGGAGGCGGTGACGTCAGAGCAGAGGGGTGTGGGGGGCGGTGACGTCAGAGGTGAGGAGTGGGGGGGGATGGAGGGAAGTGTGATGTCACGGGTGAGGGGCGGTGACGTCAGAGCGGAGGTGGTGGGTGGGACTGTGACGTCAGAGGTGAGGAGTGGGGGATGGAGGGAAGTGTGATGTCACGGGTGAGGAGGCGGTGACGTCAGAGCGGAGGTGATGGGCGGGGCAGTGACGTCAAGGCGGAGGGGTGCTGGATGGAGGGAAGCGTGATGTCATGGGTGAGGGGCGGTGACGTCAGAGCGGAGGTGGTGGGTGGGGCGGTGACGTCAGAGTGGAGGGTGGGGGGGGATGGAGGGAAGCGTGATGTCACGGGTGAGGGGCGGTGATGTCAGAGCGGAGGTGATGGGTGGGGCGGTGACGTCAGAGGTGAGGTGGTGGGTGGGGCGGTGACGTCAGAGTGGAGGGTGGGGCGGTGACGTCAGAGGTGAGGTGGTGGGTGAGGCGGTGACGTCAGAGTGGAGGGTGGGGGGGGATGGAGGGAAGCGTGATGTCACGGGCGAGGGGGCGGTGACGTCAGAGCGGAGGGTGAGGGGGGTGGTGACGTCAGAGCGGAGGGGTGTGGGGGGCGGTGACGTCAGAGGTGAGGAGGGAGGGATGGAGGGAAGCGTGATGTCACGGGTGAGGAGACGGTGACGTCAGAGCGGAGGTGATGGGTGGGGCGGTGACGTCAGAGCAGAGGGGTGCTGGATGGAGGGAAGCGTGATGTCACGGGTGAGGAGGCGGTGACGTCAGAGCGGAGGTGATGGGTGGGGCGGTGACGTCAGAGCAGAGGGGTGCTGGATGGAGGGAAGCGTGATGTCATGGGTGAGGCGGCGGTGACGTCAGAGCGGAGGGGTGAGGGGGGGAGGGGGAGTTTCGCCGCGCGGTGACGGCGTCAGGGCGGTGTCGGCTTTTTTTTCCCGCGGTGACGTCACGGCGCGCGGGCGGTTGCGGCGCGGTGACGTCAGAGCCGCGCCGAGGCGGCGGCGGTGGAGTGCGAAGCCGCGGCGGGGAATGCTTCGTGATGACGTCACGGTGACGTCAGAGCCGCTTTAAGGGGCTGTGTCGGGATGCTACTTGATGACGTCACGGTGACGTCAGAGCCGCTTTGAGGGGCTGTGTCGGGATGCTGTCAGCGCGCCGCGGTGACGTCACAGTTACTTCACTGAGAACAGTGCCACAGGGCAGGCGTCGCGGGTGACGTCGCGGTGACGTCATGCCGACGCCGCGGCGGGACGCGGGCTTGCTTTTTTTTTTTTTTTTTTTTTTTTTTTTTTTTTCGCCGCGCTGACGTCACTCCGCCTCCCCGTGACGTCACGGCTTCCCCCGTTCTCTGGGCCGGGCTCGGGGAGGGCGCTCGGAGGGGGCGTGGCCTCTCCCGCAGCTGCGCGCGCACCCCGCCGGCGGGGAGGCGGGGGCGGGGGCGCCCTCATTTGCATACGCGCGGCCGGCGCCCAATGGGCGCGCGGCGCGGGGGCGGGAAGCCCCCTCTCATTTGCATACGCGCGTCGGCCGAGGCGGGGGAGGGGGGGGGGGAAAGAAAAAGGGGGGGGGGGGGAATGAGGGGAGTGGGCGGAGGGGGGAGCGCCTTCATTTGCATACGCGCGCGCTTCGGCCAATGGGCGCCGCGGGGAGCGGCGCGCGCGGCCGGCGCCGGCCAATGGGAGCGCGGCGGGGCTCGGTTGTGTGGGGGGGGGGAAGGGGGGGGCGGAGCTCGCGCGTGCGCGGCGGGAGCGGCGTGAGGCGGGAGGGGAGGGGGGAAGGGGGGGGCGGCGCGCGCCCGTTCCCCTGCGCGCGGCGGGCGCGGGCGGCGGCCCCGGACCGGGACCCCTCCCCCCCTCCCCTCCCCCCTTTTTCCCCCCGGGGTTTTTTTTTTTTTATTATTATTTTTTACTTTTTTTTATTTTAAACACCGGGGGAAGACCCCCCCCCCCCACCCCCACTCCCCCCATCCCACCCCCATCACACACACACACTCACACACACACAGACACACACACACACAGAGAGAGAGAGAGAAACCGAACCCGGACCGGCACCGGGAATCCTTCCCCTTCCCCCCCCCCCCTCCTCCCTTCCCTCCCCTTTCCCCCCCCCCCCCCTCCCCTTTCCCTTTCCCTCCTCCCTTTCGCCGAGCGGCCCCGCCATGTCCTCCTCCTCCACCGCCCTGCCCCCGGCCGCGGCCCCGCGCAGAGGCCTCGGCATGTTCGGTCAGTGCGGAGGGTGGAACGGGGTGGGGGGGGGGTTCGGGGGGCTTGTGTGTGTGTGGGGGGGGGGGGAGAGGATTTGGGGCGTCCCGGGGGTCTCCGGGGTGGGTGGGTGGGGAGGGGGGGGTGGGAGCTCTGAGGGGGTTTTGTGGAGCGGGAAAGGGGGGGCGGGAATGGCGGGGTGGTTGTGAGGGGATGGATGGAGGGGGGGGGGGTTCGTGAGGGGGTTCGGGGTTCCTGAGGGGATTCGGGATCCGTGAGGGGATTCGGGGTCCATGAAGGGGATTTGGGATGGGGTTGGTGGGCTTGGTGGGATCCATGAGGGGATTCGGGGTCCATGACGAGATTTGGGATCCCTGAGGGGATTTGGGGTTCCTGAGGGGATTCGGGATCCGTGAGGGGATTCGGGGTCCATGAAGGGGATTTGGGATGGGGTTGGTGGGATCCCTGAGGGGATTCGGGGTTCGTGAGGGGATTCGCGGTTCGTGAGGGGATTCGCGGTCCGTGAGGGGATTCGGGGTTCGTGAGGGGATTTGGGATCCGTGAGGTGATTTGGGGTCCATGACGGGATTCGGGGTCCGTGAGGGGTTTCGGGGTTCGTGAGGGGATTTGGGGGGGGTTTGGGGAGGGGTTGGTGGGATCCGTGAGGGGATTCGGGATCTGTGAGGGGGTTCGGGATCCGTGAGGGGGTTCGGGATCTGTGAGGGGATTCGGGGTCCATGAGGGGATTCGGGGAGGGATTGGTGGGATCCCTGAGGAGATTTGGGGTCCATGAGGAGATTTAGGGATCCGTGAGGGGATTTGGGGTCCGTGAGGGGATTTGGGGTCCGTGAGGGGATTCGGGGTCCATGAGGGGATTTAGGATGGGCTTGGTGGGATCCATGAGGGGACTCGCGGTCCGTGAGGGGATTTGGGGTCCGTGAGGGGATTTGTGGGGGGTTTGGGGAGGGCTTGGTGGGGTCCGTGAGGGGATTTGGGATCTGTGAGGGGATTCGGGGTCCATGAAGGGGATTCGGGGAGGGGTTGGTGGGATCCGTGAGGGGATTTGGGGTTCGTGAGGGGATTCGGGATCCGTGAGGGGATTTGGGATGGGGTCCATGAGGAGATTTGGGATCTGTGAGGGGATTCGGGGTTCCTGAGGGGATTCGTGGGGGGGTTTGGGGAGAGCTTGGTGGGTTCCGTGAGGGGATTCAGGGTCCGTGAGGGGATTTGGGATGGGATTGGTGGGATCCGTGAGGTGACTCGCGGTTCGTGAGGGGATTCGGGGTTCGTGAGGGGATTTGGGGGGGTTTTGGGGAGGGATTGGTGGGATCCCTGAGGAGATTTGGGGTCCGTGAGGAGATTTAGGGATCCGTGAGGAGATTTAGGGATCTGTGAGGGGATTTGGGGTCCATGAAGGGGATTTGGGGAGGGGTTGGTGGGGTTCGTGAGGTGATTTGGGATCCGTGAGGAGATTTGGGATCTGTGAGGGGATTTGGGGTCCCTGAGGGGATTTGGGGGGGTTTTGGGGAGGGGTGGGTGGGATCCCTGAGGGGATTCGGGGTCCCTGAGGGGTCCCTGAGGGGATCTGGGGGTCCCTGAGGGGATTTGGGGGTCCCTGAGGGGTCCCTGAGGGGATTTTGGGGTTCCTGATGCGATTTCAGAGCTTTTGCGTGGAAATGTTTGGATTTGTGAAGAGGTTTTGGGGTTCTGAGGAGATTTTGGAGGTTTTCTGTGGAGGTTTGGGGTCTTTTTGAGGAGATTTTTGGGTTCCTGATGCGATTTCGAATCTTTTGTGAAGAAATTTTGGGGTTTCTGAGGAGATTTGGGGGGTTCTGAGGTGACTTTGGAGGTTTTGTGAGGAAATGTTGATGTTTGTGAAGAGATTTTGGGGTTCCTGATGCGATTTTGGAGCTTTTGTGAGGAAATGTTTGGATTTGGGAAGAGATTTTGGGGTTTCTGAGGAGATTTTTGATGTTTTGTGAGTTAATGTTGGTTTTTGTGAGGGGATTTTGGGGTTTCTGAGGAGATTTTTGAGGTTCTGTGAGGAAATTTTGGGTTTTGTGAAGAGAATTTGGGGTTCTTGAATTGATTTTGGATTTTTTTTGAGGAGATTTTGGGGTTCCTGATGCGATTTCGGAACTTTTGTGTGGAAATGTTTGGATTTGGGAAGAGATTTTGGGGTTTCTGAGGTGATTTTAGAGGTTCTGTGAAGAAATTTTGTGTTTTGTGAAGAGAATTTGGGGTTTCTGAATTGATTTTGGATTTTCTTGAGGAGATTTTGGGGTTCCTGATGCGATTTCGGAACTTTTGTGAGGAAATGTTTGGATTTGGGAAGAGATTTTGGGGTTTCTGAGGAGATTTTGGAGGTTCTGTGAGTTAATGTTGGTTTTTGTGAGGGGATTTTGGGGTTTCTGAGGTGATTTTAGAGGTTCTGTGAAGAAATTTTGAGGTTTGTGAAGAGATTTTGAGGTTTTGGAGGTGATTCTGGAGCTTTTTTGAGGAGGTTTGGGGTCTTTTTGCAGAGATTTTGGGGTTTCTGAATTGATTTTGGAGCTTTTGTGAGGAAATTTTGGGTTTCGTGAAGAGAATTTGGGGTTTCTGAATTGATTTTGGATTTTCTTGAGGAGATTTTGGGGTTCCTGATGCGATTTCGGAGTTTTTGTGAAGAAATGTTTGGGTTTGTGAGGGGATTTTGGGGTCCTGAGTTGATTTTGGAGCTTTTTTGAGGCGATTTTGGGGTTTTTGAGAAGATTTGGGGGTTCTGATGCGATTCTGGAGCTTTTTTGAGGAGATTTTGGGGTTCTGAGATGATTTTTGGGGGTTCTGTGAGAAAATGTTGGTTTTTCTGAAGTGATTTTGGGGTTCTGAGGTGGTTTTTGAATTTTTTTGAGGAGATTTTTGGGGTTCTCAGGTGATTTTTGGGGGTTCTCAGGTGATTTTTGGGGGTTCTCAGGTGATTTTTGGGGGTTCTCAGGTGATTTTTGGGGTTCTGAGCTGATTTTTGGGGGTTCTCAGGTGATTTTTGGGGTTCTCAGGTGATTTTTGGGGTTCTCAGGTGATTTTTGGGGGTTCTGAGCTGATTTTTGGGGGTTCTCAGGTGATTTGGGGGGGTGGGGGGGTCCCACAGGTGAGGAGGGGGCTCAGGTCACACCTGTGGGGACGATCCTGACATCACCTGTCCCCATTGCACACCTGTGTGACGTCACCTGTCCACGTGACACACCTGTGTGACGTCACCTGTCCACGTGACACACCTGTGTGATGTCACCTGTCCCTGTGACACACCTGTGTGACGTCACCTGTCCCAGTGACACACCTGTGTGACGTCACCTGTCCCTGTCACACACCTGTGTGACGTCACCTGTCCATGTGACACACCTGTGTGACGTCACCTGTCCCAGTGACACACCTGTATGACATCACCTGTCCCAGTGACACACCTGTGTGACGTCACCACCCCTTATTGCACACCTGTGTGACGTCACCTGTCCACGTGACACACCTGTGTGACGTCACCTGTCCATGTGACACACCTGTGTGACGTCACCTGTCCCCGTGACACACCTGTGTGACGTCACCACCCCTTATTGCACACCTGTATGACATCACCTGTCCCAGTGACACACCTGTGTGACGTCACCTGTCCCAGTGACACACCTGTGTGACCTCACCTGTCCCCGTGACACATCTGTGTGACCTCACCTGTCCATATGACACACCTGTGTGACCTCACCTGTCCATGTGACACACCTGTGTGACATCACCTGTCCGTGTGACACACCTGTGTGACCTCACCTGTCCCTGTGACACACCTGTGTGACCTCACCTGTCCATATGACACACCTGTGTGACCTCACCTGTCCATGTGACACACCTGTGTGACATCACCTGTCCGTGTGACACACCTGTGTGACCTCACCTGTCCCTGTGACACACCTGTGTGACCTCACCTGTCCATATGACACACCTGTGTGACCTCACCTGTCCATGTGACACACCTGTATGATGTCACCACCCCTTATTGCACGCCTGTGTGATGTCACCTGTCCCCGTGACACACCTGTATGACGTCATCACCCCTTATTGCACACCTGTGTGACCTCACCTATCCATGTGACACACCTGTGTGACCTCACCTGTCCCCTTTACCCACCTGTATGACATCACCACCCCCCATTCCCCACCTGTGTGACCCCCCCCGGTGCCCCCTCCCCCCATGACCCCGCCCCCCATGGCCCCTCCCCTTATAACCCCGCCCCCCCATTGAGGCCCCGCCCCCTCGGCCGGGCCTCACCCCCCTCCCCTCCCCTCCCCCCGGGCAGTGTGGACCAACGTGGAGCCGCGCTCGGTGCCGGTGTTCCCGTGGCACTCGCTGGTGCCGTTCCTGGCGCCCAGCCAGCCCGACGCGTCCCCGCAGCCGCCGGCCGGCCTCCAGCCCGTCTGCCACGCCCCGGCCACCGCGCCCAGCAAAGGTCAGCCCCGCCCCCCGCGCCCCGCCCGCCCCGCGCCCCGCCCCCCGCGCCCCGCCTGACCGCTGCCCCCTCCCCTCCCCCCGCCCAGAGCCCCCCGAGTCGGCCGCGGTGGCCCCCGAGCCCGGGGGGCCCGGCCAGGAGCCCGGGCGATGCGGGGGGGCCACCAGGCCGCCCAGCCCCCCGCCCGCCGCGCCCCCGGCCCCGCCCCCCGCCGCCGCGGCCACGCCCGGAGAGGAGGAGACGCAGGGGGGAGGGGCAGCGCGGCCGGACAGCGAGACGGAGAGTGACCACGACGACGCGTGAGTGGCCCGAGGGGTGACCGCGGTGTGGGGCCCAGTCTGTGTGACCCCTGAGTGACCCCTGAGTGACCCCTGAGTGACCTTCAGTGACCCTGAGTGACCCCTGAGTGACCCTGTGTGACCCCTGAGTGACCCCTGAGTGACCCTGAGTGACCCCTGAGTGACCCTGAGTGACCCCTGACCCCTGAGTGACCCTGAGTGACCCCTGAGTGACCCTTGTGTGACCCCTGAGTGACCCCTGACCCCTGAGTGACCCTGAGTGACCCTGAGTGACCCCTGAGTGACCCCTGACCCCTGAGTGACCACTGAGTGACCCCTGACCCCTGAGTGACCCTTGAGTGACCCTGAATGACCCCTGAGTGACCCTTGAGTGACCCCTGAGTGACCCTGAGTGACCCCTGAGTGACCCTGAGTGACCCCTGAGTGACCCTGACTGACCTCCGAGTGACCTTCAGTGACCCTGAGTGACCCCTGAGTGACCTTGAGTGACCCCTGAGCGACCCCTGAGTGACCCTGAGTGACCCGAGTGACCCTGAGTGACCCCTGAGTCACCCTGAGTGACCCCTGAGTGACCTTGAGTGACCCCTGAGTGACCCCTGAGTGACCCCTGAGCGACCCCTGAGTGACCCTGAGTGACCCCTGACCCCTGAGTGACCCCTGAGTGACACTGAGTGACCCTGAGTGACCCTTGTGTGACCCCTGAGTGACCCCTGAGTGACCCTGAGTGACCCCTGAGTGACCCCTGAGTGACCCTGAGCGACCCCTGAGTGACCCCTGAGTGACCCCAATGACCCCTGTGTCACCCTTGTGTGCCCCCCCGAGTGACCCCTCCCCCATGACGTCATGGCCCCGCCCCCCCCCCCGGCCCCGCCCCCCAGGTTCCTGTCGTCCATCGTGGCTCCGGAGCTGCCGCTGCCGCTGGGCCCCGGAAAGCGCCGGACGCAGTCGCTGAGCGCCCTGCCCAAGGACGGGGACAAGGACGGGCGCAGCCCCAGCAAGGTGGGCACTGAAATCACCCCAAATCACCCCAAAATCCGCCTGAAATCACCCCAAAATCCTGCCCAAAATCCTGCCCCAAATCCGCCTGAAATCACCCCAAAATCCTGCCCAAAATCCTGCCCAAAATCCGCCTGAAATCACCCCAAAATCCTGCCTCAAATCCGCCTGAAATCACCCCAAAATCCTGCCCAAAATCAACCCAAAATCCTGCCCCAAAATCCTGCCCAAGGACGGGGACAAGGACGGGCGCAGCCCCAGCAAGGTGGGCACCCAAATCACCCCAAATCACCCCAAAATCACCCCAAAATCCTGCCCAAAATCACCCCAAAATCCGCCTGAAATCACCCCAAAATCCTGCCCAAAATCACCCCAAAATCCTGCCCCAAATCCGCCTGAAATCACCCCAAAATCCTGCTCAAAATCCCGCTCCGAATCCACCCAAAATCACCCCAAATCACCCCAAAAATCCTGCCCAAAATCCTGCCCCAAAATCCACCTGAAATCACCCCAAAATCCTGCCCAAGGACGGGGACAAGGACGGGCGCAGCCCCAGCAAGGTGGGCACCGAAATCACCCCAAAATCACCCCAAAATCCACCTGAAATCACCCCAAAATCCTGCCCAAAATCCTGCCCAAAATCCCGCTCCGAATCCACCCAAAATCACCCAAAATCACCCCAAAATCCTGCCCCAAAATCCTGCCCAAGGACGGGGACAAGGACGGGCGCAGCCCCAGCAAGGTGGGCACTGAAATCACCCCAAATCGCCCCAAAATCCGCCTGAAATCACCCCAAAATCCTGCCCAAAATCCCGCTCCGAAATCACCCAAAATCACCCAAAATCCGCCTGAAATCCCCCCAAATTCCACCCCAAATCCCGCCCTTTGTGGGTGTGGCCGCCTCTTCCTGGGCGTGTCCATCTGACCACACCCCTGGGTGTGTCCACTGAGCCCCTTGGCCACACCCACTGACCACACCCACTGACCACACCCACTGACCCCACCCACTGACCCCACCCGCTGTGTCCTGCTCTGACCCCGCCCCCTGACTCCACCCCCTGTGGGCGTGTCCCGCTCTGACCACGCCCCCGCAGCGGGAGAAGGACCACATCCATCATCCAATGATCCCCTCCACTGACCCCGCCCCTCTAATCCCACACCCACTGACCCCACCCCTTTGTGGGCGTGTCTTACTGACCCCACCCCATTGAGGGTGTGTCCCTGCCTGACCCCGCCCCCCTGTGGGCGTGTCCCGCTCTGACCACGCCCCCGCAGCGGGAGAAGGACCCCATCCATCATCCCATGATCCACACCCACTGACCCCACCCCTCTAATCCCACACCCACTGACCCCACCCCTTTGTGGGTGTGTCCCTGCCTGACCCCGCCCCCCTGTGGGCGTGTCCCGCTCTGACCACGCCCCCGCAGCGGGAGAAGGACCACATCCGGCGGCCCATGAACGCCTTCATGATCTTCAGCAAGCGGCACCGGGCCCTGGTTCACCAGCGCCACCCGAACCAGGACAACAGAACCGTCAGCAAGATCCTGGGGGAGTGGTGGTACGCCCTGGGACCCCGGGAGAAACAGCAGTACCACGACCTGGCCTTCCAGGTGAGCACAGGTGGGGTCACAGGTGAGCACAGGTGGGGTTTGGTACGCCCTGGGGCCCCGGGAGAAACAGCAGTACCATGATCTGGCCTTCCAGGTGAGCACAGGTACCCTCAGGTGAGCACAGGTGGGGTCACAGGTGAGCACAGGTGGGCACAGGTACACCCAGGTGAGCACAGGTGGGGTCACAGGTGAGCACAGGTACCCTCAGGTGAGCACAGGTACACCCAGGTGAGCTACACCCAGGTGGGGTCACAGGTACACCCAGGTGGGGTTTGGTACGCGCTGGGGCCGCGGGAAAAGCAGCAGTACCACGACCTGGCCTTCCAGGTGAGCACAGGTACACCCAGGTGAGCACAGGTGGGGTCACAGGGACCCACAGGTGAGCACAGGTGGGGTCACAGGTACACCCAGGTACCCCCAGGTACACCCAGGTGAGCACAGGTGGGGTCACAGGGGTCCCAGGTGGGGTTTGGTACGCGCTGGGGCCACGGGAGAAACAGCAGTACCACGACCTGGCCTTCCAGGTGAGCACAGGTGGGCACAGGTACACCCAGGTGAGTTTTTGGGGGTCCCAGGTGAGGTTTGAGGGGTCCCAGGTGAGTTTTGAGGGTCCCAGGTGAGATTTGGGTGTCCCAGGTGAGTTTTGGGGGTCCCAGGTGACTTTTTGGGGGTCCCAGGTGAATTTTGGGGGTCCCAGGTGAATTTTGGGTACCCCCAGGTGAATTTTGGGGGTCCCAGGTGAATTTTGGGTATCCCCAGGTGAATTTTGGGGGTCCCAGGTGAGGTTTGGGGGGTCCCAGGTGAGTTTTGGGGGTCCCAGGTGAGTTTCTGGGGAGCTTTGGGGAATCCCGCCTGGGCGGGGGGGGGGGTGAAATTTGGGTTAAATTCGGGATAATTCGGGACTCCCAGCGGGGGGGGGGGGGGGGGGGGGGGCCGGAATTGGGGTGGGGGTCCCGGGGGTGGGGGGGCGGGGTCCGGGGGCGGGGTCTGAGCCTCGGCCCCTCCCCCCAGGTGAAGGAGGCTCATTTCAAAGCCCACCCGGACTGGAAGTGGTGCAACAAAGACCGGAAGAAATCCAGCTCGGAGGGGGGGAGGGGCCCGGGGGGGGTCCCCAAGGAGCCCCGCGAGCGCAGCGCCTCCGAGAGCGGCCCCCCGCCCCCCCGGCAGGTCTGGCACCCCCAGAGACCCCCCAGAATAACCCCAAAAACAACCTTAAAGCACGCCCAAAATAACCCCCAAAACAACCCCAAAAAATCCCCCAAAAAATCCCAAAAAAATCCCCAAAAAAACCCCAAAACACCCCAAAACACGCCCAAAATAACCCCCAAAACACCCCAAAAAATCACCCAAAAAATCCCCCAAAAATCCCAAAAAAATCCCCAAAAAATCACCAAAACACCCCCCAAAACACCCCCAAAATATCCCCCAAAAAACCCCAAAACACCCCCAAAAAATCACCAAAACACCCCAAAAAATCACCAAAAAATCCCAAAACATCCCCAAAACACCCCCAAAAAAAATCCCAAAACATCCCCAAAACACGCCCAAAATAACCCCCAAAACACCCCCAAAAAATCACCCAAAAAATCCCCCAAAAATCCCAAAAAAATCCCAAAAAATCCCCAAAACACCCCCAAAAACACCCCCAAAAAATCACCAAAATAACCCCAAAAACACCCCCAAAAAATCACCAAAACACCCCCCAAAACACCCCCAAAATAACCCCAAAAAAATCACCAAAATAACCGCAAAAACACCCCCAAAAAATCACCAAAACAGCCCCAAAACACCCCCAAAATAACCCCCAAAATAACCCCCAAAACAACCCCAAAAAATCACCAAAACACCCCCAAAAACACCCGCAAAAAATCACCAAAAAATCCCCAAAATAACCCCCAAAAACACCCCAAAGCACCCCCAAAAAATCACCCAAACACCCCCAAAACACCCCCAAAAAAAATCCCAAAACATCCCCAAAACACGCCCAAAATAACCCCCAAAACACCCCCAAAAAATCACCCAAAAAATCCCCCAAAAATCCCAAAAAAATCCCCAAAAAATCCCCAAAACACCCCCAAAAACACCCCCAAAAAATCACCAAAATAACCCCAAAAACACCCCCAAAAAATCACCAAAACAGCCCCAAAACACCCCCAAAAACACCCCCAAAAAATCCCCCAAAATAACCCCAAAAAATATCCCCAAAAAATCACCAAAAAATCCCCCAAAACCACGCCCAAAATATCCCCAAAAAATCACCGAAACACCCCCAAAACACCCCAAAACACGCCCAAAATAACCCCAAAAACAACCCCCAAAAAAATCCCAAAAAAATCCCCCAAAACACCCCCAAAAATCCCCAAAACATCCCCAAAACACCCCAAAAAAATTACCAAAAAATCACCCAAAAACACCCCAAAACACCCCCCAAAAAACCCCCCAAAATCCCAAAAAAATCCCACAAAAAATCCCAAAAAATCACCAAAACACCCCCAAAAAATCCCCAAAAAATCCAAAAAAATCCCACAAAAAATCCCAAAAAAATCCCCCAAAAAGTCCCAAAAAAATCCCCAAAAAATAAAAAAAAAATCCCCAAAAGAAACCCCCAAACCCCCCAAAAAACCCCAAAAATCCCCCCGTGTTCACCCCTCCCCCCCCCCTGCCCCCTCCCCTCCCCCCTCTGACCCCTCCCCTCCCCCCTCTGACCCCTCCCCTCCCCCCCAGGTGCCGCCGACCCCCCCGAGGCCAAGGGGGGGGTCCCGGGGGGTCCCGGCGAGCCCCGAGGAGGGGGAGGGGCCGGGGGTGGGGGAGGGGCGGCGCAGCCCCCCCCGCCCCGCCCCCGCGCCTTCTCCCACAGCGGCGTGGGGGGAGGGGCGGACCCCCGCGGACCCCCCCTGCACGAGCTCAGCCAGGTGGGGGAGGGGCGGCGGGGGGGGAGGGGCGGGGGGGGGGTCGGGAATTTTGGGGAATTTTTGGGGAATTTTTGGGGAATTTTTGGGAATTTTTGGGAATTTTCGGGGAATTTTTGGGGAATTTTGGGGAATTTTCGGGGGGATTTTGGGGAATTTTTTTGGAATTTTGGGGGAATTTTGGGGAATTTTCGGGGAATTTTTGGGGAATTTTGGGGAATTTTTGGGGAATTTTGGGGGAATTTTGGGGAATTTTCGGGGAATTTTTTTGGAATTTTGGGGGAATTTTTGGGGAATTTTTGGGGAATTTTGGGGAATTTTGGGGAATTTTTGGGGAATTTTGGGGAATTTTTTGGGGAATTTTGGGGGAATTTTGGGGAATTTTCGGGGAATTTTTGGGGAATTTTCGGGGGGATTTTGGGGGAATTTTTGGGGAATTTTTGAGTTTTTTGTCCCGGGATTTTGGGGCGATTTTGGGGAATTTTGGGGGAATTTTCGGGGGGATTTTGGGGAATTTTTGGGGAATTTTTTGGGAATTTTGGGGGAATTTTGGGGGAATTTTCGGGGGAATTTTGGGGGAATTTTTGGGGAATTTTGGGGGAATTTTCGGGAATTTTTGGGGAATTTTCGGGCCGAATTTTGGGAACATTTCGGGGGAATTTTGGGGGATTTTGGGGAACATTTTGGGGCGGATTCGCGGAATTTCGGGCTCCGTTTCTTCTCCTCCTCCCGCCCCATTTCCCCTTTTTTTCACCCCAATTTCTCTCTCCCCTCCCCCCTCCCCCCCAGCTGTGCGCGGGCCCCGCCCCTTTCGGGGGTCCCAAGGCGGGGGGAGGGGCTCCTTACGCCGCCCCTCCCCCCCCGGGGCGCTCGGGGGCCCCGCCCCGCCCCCCCCGGGCCCCGCCCCGCCCCCCCCGCGCGCAGAGCGAGGAGATGACGAGCGACGAGGAGCGCATGGTGATCTGCGAGGAGGAGGGCGACGATGACGTCATCGGTGAGGTCATCGCCCCTCCCCCCCCCACCCCCCAAAAAATCCCCAAAAAAAAAAAAAAAAAAAAAAATCCCAAAAAACTTTTTTTTTAAATTTTTTTTTTTTTTATTTTTTTGGGGGGGGGTGGGGGAGGGGTCTCTGATGGGCCCCGCCCCTCCCCCCACCCTGGAGTGTTTGGACGATGGGTTCGCCCCTCCCCCACCCCCGAAACTCCCGAAAACCCCCCCAAAAAAAACCCTAAAACTTCTTTTTTTAAATTTTATTTTTTTATTATTTTTGGGGGATTTTTTTGGGGGGGGTGGGGGAGGGGTCTCTGATGGGTCCCGCCCCTCCCCCCACCCTGGAGTGTTTAGACGATGGGTTCGCCCCTCCCCCACCCCCAAAACTCCCAAAAAACAAAAAAAAAAAATCCCAAAAAACTTTTTTTTTTTTTTTTTAAATTTTTTGTTTATTTTTTGGGGGGGGGATTTTTTTTTTTTTGGGGGGGGGTGGGGGAGGGGTCTCTGATGGACCCCGCCCCTCCCCCCCCCACCCCCCCCCGGATGTTTAGACGATGGGTTCGCCCCTCCCCCACCCGACATCGACCTGAAGTGCAAGGAGCGCGTGAGCGACAGCGACTCCGGGGAGGAGGGGAGCAAGGTGGGGGAGGGGCGGGGGGTGGGGGAGGGGCGGGGGGGTGGGGGAGGGGCGGGGGGGTGGGGGAGGGGCGGGGTGGGGGTGGGGGAGGGGGGATATGGGGGGTCGATGGGGGATGGGGG